>NW_026777645.1:0-159130 GCF_028023285.1 Balaenoptera ricei
TCTAAGCACTAGTGTTTTAAGGAACGGCTTAAAAACAGAATCCTAATGTGATTTCTTTATAATGGGTGTGTTCCTTATCTTATCCTAGTGTCTAAACTCTTCTCCATGGCTGGACCCCCATATAATATTCCTTTACGTGCTAAGGGGTATCTAGACAGTGGGATAGGTTTAATAACTACCCTAACCCTAACGCGTACCCTAACCCTAACCCCTACCCTAACCCTAACCCGTACCCTAATCCTAACCCGTACCCTAAACTGAGCCCTAACCCTAACACTAACCCTAACCCTAACCCTAACCCATACCCTACACCGTACCCGAACCCCTCCCCGAAACCGTACCCTAAGCCGTACCCTAACCCTAACCCTAAGCCTAACCCTAACCCTAGGCTACCCTTGACTGCTTCTGCCTCCAATAGATTTCCTAAGCACTAGTGTTTGAAGGACCAGCTTAAAAAGAGAATCCTAATGTGATTTCTTTATAATGGGTGTGTTCCTTATCTTATCCTAGTGTCTAAACTCTTCTCCATGGCTGGACCCCCAAATAATATTCCTTTACGTGCTAAGGGGTATCTAGAGAGTGGGATAGGTTTAATAACTACCCTAACCCTAACGCGTACCCTAACCCTAACCCCTACCCTAACCCTAAAACGTACCCTAATCCTAACCCGTACACTAAACCGAGCCCTAACCCTAACTCAAACCCTAACCCTAACCCATACCCTACGCCGTACCCGAACCCCTCCCCGAACCCGTACCCTAAGCCGTACCCTAAGCCTAACCCTAAGCCTAACCCTAACCCTAGGCTACCCTTGACTGCTTCTGCCTCCAATAGATTTCCTAAGCACTAGTGTTTGAAGGAACAGCTTAAAAAGAGAATCCTAATGTGATTTCTTTATAATGGGTGTGTTCCTTATCTTATCCTAGTGTCTAAACTCTTCTCCATGGCTGGACCCCCAAATAATATTCCTTTACGTGCTAAGGGGTATCTAGAGAGTGGGATAGGTTTAATAACTACCCTAACCCTAATGCGTACCCTAACCCTAACCCCTACCCTAACCCTAACACGTACCCTAATCCTAACCCGTACCCTGAACCGAGCCCTAACCCTAACACTAACCCTAACCCTAACCCTAACCCATACCCTACGCCGTACCCGAACCCCTCCCCGAACCCCTACCGTAAGCCGTACCCTAACCCTAAACCTAAGCCTAACCCTAACCCTAGGCTACCCTTGACTGCTTCTGCCTCCAATAGATTTCCTAAGCACTAGTGTTTTAAGGAACAGCTTAAAAAGCGAATCCTAATGTGATTTCTTTATAATGTATGTGTTCCTTATTTTATCCTAGTGTCTAAACTCTTCTCCATGGCTGGACCCGCAAATAATATTCCTTTACGTGCTAAGGGGTATCTAGAGAGTGGGATAGGTTTAATAACTACCCTAACCCTAACGCGTACCCTAACCCTAACCCCTACCCTAACCCTAACACGTACCCTAATCCTAACCCGTACCCTAAACCGAGCCCTAACCCTAACACTAACCCTAACCCTAACCCTAACCCATACCCTACGCCGTACCCGAACCCCTCCCCGAACCCGTACCCTAAGCCGTACCCTAAGCCTAACCCTAAGCCTAACCCTAAACCTAGGCAACCCTTGACTGCTTCTGCCTCCAATAGATTTCCTAAGCACTAGTGTTTGAAGGAACAGCTTAAAAAGAGAATCCTAATGTGATTTCTTTATAATGGGTGTGTTCCTTATCTTATCCTAGTGTCTAAACTCTTCTCCATGGCTGGACCCCCAAATAATATTCCTTTACGTGCTAAGGGGTATCTAGAGAGTGGGATAGGTTTAATAACTACCCTAACCCTAACACGTACCCTAACCCTAACCCGTACCCTAACCCTAACACGTACCCTAATCCTAACCCGTACCCTGAACCGAGCCCTAACCCTAACACTAACCCTAACCCTAACCCTAACCCATACCCTACGCCGTACCCGAACACCTCCCCGAACCCGTACCCTAAGCCGTACCCTAACCCTAACCCTAAGCCTAACCCTAACCCTAGGCTACCCTTGACTGCTTCTGCCTCCAATAGATTTCCTAAGCACTAGTGTTTTAAGGAACGGCTTAAAAACAGAATCCTAATGTGATTTCTTTATAATGGGTGTGTTCCTTATCTTATCCTAGTGTCTAAACTCTTCTCAATGGCTGGACCCACAAATAATATTCCTTTACGTGCTAAGGGGTATCTAGAGAGTGGGATAGGTTTAATAACTACCCTAACCCTAACACGTACCCTAACCCTAACCCCTACCCTAACCCTAACACGTACCCTAATCCTAACCCGTACACTAAACCGAGCCCTAACCCTAACTCAAACCCTAACCCTAACCCATACCCTACGCCGTACCCGAACCCCTCCCCGAACCCCTACCCTAAGCCGTACCCTAAGCCTAACCCTAAGCCTAACCCTAACCCTAGGCTACCCTTGACTGCTTCTGCCTCCAATAGATTTCCTAAGCACTAGTGTTTGAAGGAACAGCTTAAAAAGAGAATCCTAATGTGATTTCTTTATAATGGGTGTGTTCCTTATCTTATCCTAGTGTCTAAACTCTTCTCCATGGCTGGACCCCCAAATAATATTCCTTTACGTGCTAAGGGGTATCTAGAGAGTGGGATAGGTTTAATAACTACCCTAACCCTAATGCGTACCCTAACCCTAACCCCTACCCTAACCCTAACACGTACCCTAATCCTAACCCGTACCCTGAACCGAGCCCTAACCCTAACACTAACCCTAACCCTAACCCTAACCCATACCCTACGCCGTACCCGAACCCCTCCCCGAACCCGTACCCTAAGCCGTACCCTAAGCCTAACCCTAAGCCTAACCCTAACCCTAGGCTACCCTTGACTGCTTCTGCCTCCAATAGATTTCCTAAGCACTAGTGTTTGAAGGAACAGCTTAAAAAGAGAATCCTAATGTGATTTCTTTATAATGGGTGTGTTCCTTATCTTATCCTAGTGTCTAAATTCTTCTCCATGGCTGGACCCCCAAATAATATTCCTTTACATGCTAAGGGGTATCTAGAGAGTGGGATAGGTTTAATAACTACCCTAACCCTAACGCGTACCCTAACCCTAACCCCTACCCTAACCCTAAAACGTACCCTAATCCTAACCCGTACACTAAACCGAGCCCTAACCCTAACTCAAACCCTAACCCTAACCCTAACCCATACCCTACGCCGTACCCGAACCCCTCCCCGAACCCGTACCCTAAGCCGTACCCTAACCCTAACCCTAAGCCTAACCCTAACCCTAGGCTACCCTTGACTGCTTCTGCCTCCAATAGATTTCCTAAGCACTAGTGTTTTAAGGAACAGCTTAAAAAGAGAATCCTAATGTGATTTCTTTATAATGGGTGTGTTCCTTATCTTATCCTAGTGTCTAAACTCTTCTCCATGGCTGGACCCCCAAATAATATTCCTTTACGTGCTAAGGGGTATCTAGAGAGTGGGATAGGTTTAATAACTACCCTAACCCTAATGCGTACCCTAACCCTAACCCCTACCCTAACCCTAACACGTACCCTAATCCTAACCCGTACCCTGAACCGAGCCCTAACCCTAACACTAACCCTAACCCTAACCCTAACCCATACCCTACGCCGTACCCGAACCCCTCCCCGAACCCGTACCCTAAGCCGTACCCTAAGCCTAACCCTAAGCCTAACCCTAACCCTAGGCTACCCTTGACTGCTTCTGCCTCCAATAGATTTCCTAAGCACTAGTGTTTGAAGGAACAGCTTAAAAAGAGAATCCTAATGTGATTTCTTTATAATGGGTGTGTTCCTTATCTTATCCTAGTGTCTAAACTCTTCTCCATGGCTGGACCCCCAAATAATATTCCTTTACATGCTAAGGGGTATCTAGAGAGTGGGATAGGTTTAATAACTACCCTAACCCTAACGCGTACCATAACCCTAACCCCTACCCTAACCCTAACCCGTACACTAAACCGAGCCCTAACCCTAACTCAAACCCTAACCCTAACCCTAACCCATACCCTACGCCGTACCCGAACCCCTCTCCGAACCCGTAGCCTAAGCCGTACCCTAAGCCTAACCCTAAGCCTAACCCTAACCCTAGGCTACCCTTGACTGCTTCTGCCTCCAATAGATTTCCTAAGCACTAGTGTTTGAAGCAACAGCTTAAAAAGAGAATCCTAATGTGATTTCTTTATAATGGGTGTGTTCCTTATCTTATCCTAGTGTCTAAATTCTTCTCCATGGCTGGACCCCCAAATAATATTCCTTTACGTGCTAAGGGGTATCTAGAGAGTGGGATAGGTTTAATAACTACCCTAACCCTAACACGTACCCTAACCCTAACCCCTACCCTAACCCTAACACGTACCCTAATCCTAACCCGTACCCTGAACCGAGTCCTAACCCTAACACTAACCCTAACCCTAACCCTAACCCATACCCTACGCCGTACCCGAACCCCTCCCCGAACCCGTACCCTAAGCCGTACCCTAAGCCTAACCCTAAGCCTAACCCTAACCCTAGGCTACCCTTGACTGCTTCTGCCTCCAATAGATTTCCTAAGCACTAGTGTTTTAAGGAACGGCTTAAAAACAGAATCCTAATGTGATTTCTTTATAATGGGTGTGTTCCTTATCTTATCCTAGTGTCTAAACTCTTCTCCATGGCTGGACCCCCATATAATATTCCTTTACGTGCTAAGGGGTATCTAGACAGTGGGATAGGTTTAATAACTACCCTAACCCTAACGCGTACCCTAACCCTAACCCCTACCCTAACCCTAACCCGTACCCTAATCCTAACCCGTACCCTAAACTGAGCCCTAACCCTAACACTAACCCTAACCCTAACCCTAACCCATACCCTACACCGTACCCGAACCCCTCCCCGAAACCGTACCCTAAGCCGTACCCTAACCCTAACCCTAAGCCTAACCCTAACCCTAGGCTACCCTTGACTGCTTCTGCCTCCAATAGATTTCCTAAGCACTAGTGTTTGAAGGACCAGCTTAAAAAGAGAATCCTAATGTGATTTCTTTATAATGGGTGTGTTCCTTATCTTATCCTAGTGTCTAAACTCTTCTCCATGGCTGGACCCCCAAATAATATTCCTTTACGTGCTAAGGGGTATCTAGAGAGTGGGATAGGTTTAATAACTACCCTAACCCTAACGCGTACCCTAACCCTAACCCCTACCCTAACCCTAAAACGTACCCTAATCCTAACCCGTACACTAAACCGAGCCCTAACCCTAACTCAAACCCTAACCCTAACCCATACCCTACGCCGTACCCGAACCCCTCCCCGAACCCGTACCCTAAGCCGTACCCTAAGCCTAACCCTAAGCCTAACCCTAACCCTAGGCTACCCTTGACTGCTTCTGCCTCCAATAGATTTCCTAAGCACTAGTGTTTGAAGGAACAGCTTAAAAAGAGAATCCTAATGTGATTTCTTTATAATGGGTGTGTTCCTTATCTTATCCTAGTGTCTAAACTCTTCTCCATGGCTGGACCCCCAAATAATATTCCTTTACGTGCTAAGGGGTATCTAGAGAGTGGGATAGGTTTAATAACTACCCTAACCCTAATGCGTACCCTAACCCTAACCCCTACCCTAACCCTAACACGTACCCTAATCCTAACCCGTACCCTGAACCGAGCCCTAACCCTAACACTAACCCTAACCCTAACCCTAACCCATACCCTACGCCGTACCCGAACCCCTCCCCGAACCCCTACCGTAAGCCGTACCCTAACCCTAAACCTAAGCCTAACCCTAACCCTAGGCTACCCTTGACTGCTTCTGCCTCCAATAGATTTCCTAAGCACTAGTGTTTTAAGGAACAGCTTAAAAAGCGAATCCTAATGTGATTTCTTTATAATGTATGTGTTCCTTATTTTATCCTAGTGTCTAAACTCTTCTCCATGGCTGGACCCGCAAATAATATTCCTTTACGTGCTAAGGGGTATCTAGAGAGTGGGATAGGTTTAATAACTACCCTAACCCTAACGCGTACCCTAACCCTAACCCCTACCCTAACCCTAACACGTACCCTAATCCTAACCCGTACCCTAAACCGAGCCCTAACCCTAACACTAACCCTAACCCTAACCCTAACCCATACCCTACGCCGTACCCGAACCCCTCCCCGAACCCGTACCCTAAGCCGTACCCTAAGCCTAACCCTAAGCCTAACCCTAAACCTAGGCAACCCTTGACTGCTTCTGCCTCCAATAGATTTCCTAAGCACTAGTGTTTGAAGGAACAGCTTAAAAAGAGAATCCTAATGTGATTTCTTTATAATGGGTGTGTTCCTTATCTTATCCTAGTGTCTAAACTCTTCTCCATGGCTGGACCCCCAAATAATATTCCTTTACGTGCTAAGGGTTATCTAGAGAGTGGGATAGGTTTAATAACTACCCTAACCCTAACACGTACCCTAACCCTAACCCCTACCCTAACCCTAACACGTACCCTAATCCTAACCCGTACCCTGAACCGAGCCCTAACCCTAACACTAACCCTAACCCTAACCCTAACCCATACCCTACGCCGTACCCGAACACCTCCCCGAACCCGTACCCTAAGCCGTACCCTAACCCTAACCCTAAGCCTAACCCTAACCCTAGGCTACCCTTGACTGCTTCTGCCTCCAATAGATTTCCTAAGCACTAGTGTTTTAAGGAACGGCTTAAAAACAGAATCCTAATGTGATTTCTTTATAATGGGTGTGTTCCTTATCTTATCCTAGTGTCTAAACTCTTCTCAATGGCTGGACCCACAAATAATATTCCTTTACGTGCTAAGGGGTATCTAGAGAGTGGGATAGGTTTAATAACTACCCTAACCCTAACACGTACCCTAACCCTAACCCCTACCCTAACCCTAACACGTACCCTAATCCTAACCCGTACCCTGAACCGAGCCCTAACCCTAACACTAACCCTAACCCTAACCCTAACCCATACCCTACGCCGTACCCGAACCCCTCCCCGAACCCGTACCCTAAGCCGTACCCTAAGCCTAACCCTAAGCCTAACCCTAACCCTAGGCTACCCTTGACTGCTTCTGCCTCCAATAGATTTCCTAAGCACTAGTGTTTTAAGGAACGGCTTAAAAACAGAATCCTAATGTGATTTCTTTATAATGGGTGTGTTCCTTATCTTATCCTACTGTCTAAACTCTTCTCCATGGCTGGACCCCCAAATAATATTCCTTTACGTGCTAAGGGGTATCTAGAGAGTGGGATACGTTTAATAACTACCCTAACCCTAACGCGTACCCTAACCCTAACCCCTACCCTAACCCTAACACGTACCCTAATCCTAACCCGTACCCTAAACTGAGCCCTAACCCTAACACTAACCCTAACCCTAACCCTAACCCATACCCTACGCCGTACCCGAACCCCTCCCCGAACCCGTACCCTAAGCCGTACCCTAAACCTAACCCTAAGCCTAACCCTCATCCTAGGCTACCCTTGACTGCTTCTGCCTCCAATAGATTTCCTAAGCACTAGTGTTTTAAGGAACAGCTTAAAAAGAGAATCCTAATGTGATTTCTTTATAATGGGTGTGTTCCTTATCTTATCCTAGTGTCTAAACTCTTCTCCATGGCTGGACCCCCAAATAATATTCCTTTACGTGCTAAGGGGTATCTAGAGAGTGGGATAGGTTTAATAACTACCCTAACCCTAACGCGTACCCTAACCCTAACCCCTACCCTAACCCTAACACGTACCCTAATCCTAACCCGTACCCTAAACTGAGCCCTAACCCTAACACTAACCCTAACCCTAACCCTAACCCATACCCTACACCGTACCCGAACCCCTCCCCGAAACCATACCCTAAGCCGTACCCTAAGCCTAACCCTAAGCCTAACCCTAACCCTAGGCTACCCTTGACTGCTTCTGCCTCCAATAGATTTCCTAAGCACTAGTGTTTGAAGGAACAGCTTAAAAAGAGAATCCTAATGTGATTTCTTTATAATGGGTGTGTTCCTTATCTTATCCTAGTGTCTAAACTCTTCTCCATGGCTGGACCCCCAAATAATATTCCTTTACATGCTAAGGGGTATCTAGAGAGTGGGATAGGTTTAATAACTACCCTAACCCTAACGCGTACCCTAACCCTAACCCCTACCCTAACCCTAACCCGTACCCTAATCCTAACCCGTACCCTAAACCGAGCCCTAACCCTAACACTAACCCTAACCCTAACCCTAACCCATACCCTACGCCGTACCCGAACCCCTCCCCGAACCCGTACCCTAAGCCGTACCCTAAGCCTAACCCTAAGCCTAACCCTAACCCTAGGCTACCCTTGACTGCTTCTGCCTCCAATAGATTTCCTAAGCACTAGTGTTTGAAGGAACAGCTTAAAAAGAGAATCCTAATGTGATTTCTTTATAATGGGTGTGTTCCTTATCTTATCCTAGTGTCTAAACTCTTCTCCATGGCTGGACCCCCCAAATAATATTCCTTTACATGCTAAGGGGTATCTAGAGAGTGAGATAGGTTTAATAACTACCCTAACCCTAACGCGTACCCTAACCCTAACCCCTACCCTAACCCTAAAACGTACCCTAATCCTAACCCGTACACAAAACGGAGCCCTAACCCTAACTCAAACCCTAACCCTAACCCTAACCCATACCCTACGCCGTACCCGAACCCCTCCCCGAACCCGTACCCTAAGCCGTACCCTAACCCTAACCCTAAGCCTAACCCTAACCCTAGGCTACCCTTGACTGCTTCTGCCTCCAATAGATTTCCTAAGCACTAGTGTTTGAAGGAACAGCTTAAAAAGAGAATCCTAATGTGATTTCTTTATAATGGGTGTGTTCCTTATCTTATCCTAGTGTCTAAACTCTTCTCCATGGCTGGACCCGCAAATAATATTCCTTTACGTGCTAAGGGGTATCTAGAGAGTGGGATAGGTTTACTAACTACCCTAACCCTAATGCGTACCCTAACCCTAACCCCTACCCTAACCCTAACACGTACCCTAATCCTAACCCGTACCCTAAACCGAGCCCTAACCCTAACACGAACCCTAACCCTAACCCTAACCCATACCCTACGCCGTACCCGAACCCCTCCCCGAACCCCTACCCTAAGCCTAACCCTAACCCTAACCCTAAGCCTAACCCTAACCCTAGGCTACCCTTGACTGCTTCTGCCTCCAATAGATTTCCTAAGCACTAGTGTTTGAAGGAACAACTTAAAAAGAGAATCCTAATGTGATTTCTTTATAATGTATGTGTTCCTTATTTTATCCTAGTGTCTAAACTCTTCTCCATGGCTGGACCCGCAAATAATATTCCTTTACGTGCTAAGGGGTATCTAGAGAGTGGGATAGGTTTAATAACTACCCTAACCCTAACGCGTACCCTAACCCTAACCCCTACCCTAACCCTAACACGTACCCTAATCCTAACCCGTACCCTAAACCGAGCCCTAACCCTAACACTAACCCTAAACCTAACCCTAACCCATACCCTACACCGTACCCGAACCCCTCCCCAAACCCGTACCCTAACCCGTACTCTAAGCCTAACCCTAAGCCTAACCCTAACCCTAGGCTACCCTTGACTGCTTCTGCCTCCAACAGATTTCCTAAGCACTAATGTTTGAAGGAAAAGCTTAAAAAGAGAATCCTAATGTGATTTCTTTATAATGGGTGTGTTCCTTATCTTATCCTAGTGTCTAAACTCTTCTCCATGGCTGGACCCCCAAATAATATTCCTTTACGTGCTAAGGGGTATCTAGAGAGTGGGATAGGTTTAATAACTACTCTAACCCTAACGCGTACCCTAACCCTAACCCCTACCATAACCCTAACACGTACCCTAATCCTAACCCGTACCCTAAACCGAGCCCTAACCCTAACACTAACCCTAACCCTAACCCTAACCCATACCCTACGCCGTACCCGAACCCCTCCACGAACCCGTAGCCTAAGCCGTACCCTAAGCCTAACCCTAAGCCTAACCCTAACCCTAGGCTACCCTTGACTGCTTCTGCCTCCAATAGATTTCCTAAGCACTAGTGTTTGAAGGAACAGCTTAAAAAGAGAATCCTAATGTGATTTCTTTATAATGGGTGTGTTCCTTATCTTATCCTAGTGTCTAAACTCTTCTCCATGGCTGGACCCCCAAATAATATTCCTTTACGTGCTAAGGGGTATCTAGAGAGTGGGATAGGTTTAATAACTATCCTAACCCTAACGCGTACCCTAACCCTAACCCCTTCCCTAACCCTAACACGTACCCTAATCCTAACCCGTATCCTAAACCGATCCCTAACCCAAACACTAACCCTATCCCTAACCCTAACCCATACCCTACGCCGTACCCGAACCCCTTCCCGAACCCGTACCCTAAGCCGTACCCTAAACCTAACCCTAAGCCTAACCCTAATCCTAGGCTACCCTTGACTGCTTCTGCCTCCAATAGATTTCCTAAGCACTAGTGTTTTAAGGAACAGCTTAAAAAGAGAATCCTAATGTGATTTCTTTATAATGGGTGTGTTCCTTATCTTATCCTAGTGTCTAAACTCTTCTCCATGGCTGGACCCCCAAATAATATTCCTTTACGTGCTAAGGGGTATCTAGAGAGTGGGATAGGTTTAATAACTACCCTAACCCTAATGCGTACCCTAACCCTAACCCCTACCCTAACCCTAACACGTACCCTAATCCTAACCCGTACCCTGAACCGAGCCCTAACCCTAACACTAACCCTAAACCTAACCCTAACCCATACCATACGCCGTACCCGAACCCCTCCCCGAACCCGTACCCTAAGCCGTACCCTAAGCCTAACCCTAAGCCTAACCCTAACCCTAGGCTACCCTTGACTGCTTCTGCCTCCAATAGATTTCCTAAGCACTAGTGTTTGAAGGAACAGCTTAAAAAGAGAATCCTAATGTGATTTCTTTATAATGGGTGTGTTCCTTATCTTATCCTAGTGTCTAAACTCTTCTCCATGGCTGGACCCCCAAATAATATTCCTTTACATGCTAAGGGGTATCTAGAGAGTGGGATAGGTTTAATAACTACCCTAACCCTAACGCGTACCCTAACCCTAACCCCTACCCTAACCCTAAAACGTACCCTAATCCTAACCCGTACACTAAACCGAGCCCTAACCCTAACACTAACCCTAACCCTAACCCTAACCCATACCCTACGCTGTACCCGAACCCCTCCCCGAACCCGTAGCCTAAGCCGTACCCTAAGCCTAACCCTAACCCTAGGCTACCCTTGACTGCTTCTGCCTCCAATAGATTTCCTAAGCACTAGTGTTTGAAGGAACAGCTTAAAAAGAGAATCCTAATGTGATTTCTTTATAATGGGTGTGTTCCTTATCTTATCCTAGTGTCTAAACTCTTCTCCATGGCTGGACCCCCAAATAATATTCCTTTACGTGCTAAGGGGTATCTAGAGAGTGGGATAGGTTTAATAACTACCCTAACCCTAACACGTACCCTAACCCTAACCGCTACCCTAACCCTAACACGTACCCTAATCCTAACCCGTACCCTTAACCGAGCCCTAACCCTAACACTAACCCTAATCCTAACCCTAACCCATACCCTACGCCGTACCCGAACCCCTCCCCGAACCCGTACCCTAAGCCGTACCCTAACCCTAACCCTAAGCCTAACCCTAACCCTAGGCTACCCTTGACTGCTTCTGCCTCCAATAGATTTCCTAAGCACTAGTGTTTTAAGGAACGGCTTAAAAACAGAATCCTAATGTGATTTCTTTATAATGGGTGTGTTCCTTATCTTATCCTAGTGTCTAAACTCTTCTCCATGGCTGGACCCCCAAATAATATTCCTTTACGTGCTAAGGGGTATCTAGAGAGTGGGATAGGTTTAATAACTACCCTAACCCTAACGCGTACCCTAACCCTAACCCCTAACCTAACCCTAACCCGTACCCTAATCCTAACCCGTACCCTAAACTGAGCCCTAACCCTAACACTAACCCTAACCCTAACCCTAACCCATACCCTACACCGTACCCGAACCCCTCCCCGAAACCGTACCCTAAGCCGTACCCTAAGCCTAACCCTAAGCCTAACCCTAACCCTAGGCTACCCTTGACTGCTTCTGCCTCCAATAGATTTCCTAAGCACTAGTGTTTCAAGGAACAGCTTAAAAAGAGAATCCTAATGTGATTTCTTTATAATGGGTGTGTTCCTTATCTTATCCTAGTGTCTAAACTCTTCTCCATGGCTGGACCCCCAAATAATATTCCTTTACGTGCTAAGGGGTATCTAGAGAGTGGGATAGGTTTAATAACTACCCTAACCCTAACGCGTACCCTAACCCTAACCCCTACCCTAACCCTAAAACGTACCCTAATCCTAACCCGTACACTAAACCGAGCCCTAACCCTAACTCAAAACCTAACCCTAACCCATACCCTACGCCGTACCCGAACCCCTCCCCGAACCCGTACCCTAAGCCGTACCCTAAGCCTAACCCTAAGCCTAACCCTAACCCTAGGCTACCCTTGACTGCTTCTGCCTCCAACAGATTTCCTAAGCACTAGTATTTGAAGGAACAGCTTAAAAAGAGAATCCTAATGTGATTTCTTTATAATGGGTGTGTTCCTTATCTTATCCTAGTGTCTAAACTCTTCTCCATGGCTGGACCCCCAAATAATATTCCTTTACGTGCTAAGGGGTATCTAGAGAGTGGGATAGGTTTAATAACTACCCTAACCCTAACGCGTACCTTAACCCTAACCCCTACCCTAACCCTAACACGTACCCTAATCCTAACCCGTACCCTAAACCGAGCCCTAACCCTAACACTAACCCTAACCCTAACCCTAACCCATACCCTACGCCGTACCCGAACCCCTCCCCGAACCCGTAGCCTAAGCCGTACCCTAAGCCTAACCCTAAGCCTAACCCTAAACCTAGGCTACCCTTGACTGCTTCTGCCTCCAATAGATTTCCTAAGCACTAGTGTTTGAAGGAACAGCTTAAAAAGAGAATCCTAATGTGATTTCTTTATAATGGGTGTGTTCCTTATCTTATCCTAGTGTCTAAACTCTTCTCCATGGCTGGACCCCCAAATAATATTCCTTTACGTGCTAAGGGGTATCTAGAGAGTGGGATAGGTTTAATAACTACCCTAACCCTAACACGTACCCTAACCCTAACCCCTACCCTAACCCTAACACGTACCCTAATCCTAACCCGTACCCTGAACCGAGCCCTAACCCTAACACTAACCCTAACCCTAACCCTAACCCATACCCTACGCCGTACCCGAACACCTCCCCGAACCCGTACCCTAAGCCGTACCCTAAGCCTAACCCTAAGCCTAACCCTAACCCTAGGCTACCCTTGACTGCTTCTGCCTCCAATAGATTTCCTAAGCACTAGTGTTTTAAGGAACGGCTTAAAAACAGAATCCTAATGTGATTTCTTTATAATGGGTGTGTTCCTTATCTTATCCTAGTGTCTAAACTCTTCTCCATGGCTGGACCCCCAAATAATATTCCTTTACGTGCTAAGGGGTATCTAGAGAGTGGGATAGGTTTAATAACTACCCTAACCCTAACACGTACCCTAACCCTAACCCCTACCCTAACCCTAACACGTACCCTAATCCTAACCCGTACCCTGAACCGAGCCCTAACCCTAACACGAACCCTAACCCTAACCCTAACCCATACCCTACGCCGTACCCGAACCCCTCCCCGAACCCGTACCCTAAGCCGTACCCTAAGCCTAACCCTAAGCCTAACCCTAACCCTAGGCTACCCTTGACTGCTTCTGCCTCCAATAGATTTCCTAAGCACTAGTGTTTGAAGGAACGGCTTAAAAACAGAATCCTAATGTGATTTCTTTATAATGGGTGTGTTCCTTATCTTATCCTACTGTCTAAACTCTTCTCCATGGCTGGACCCCCAAATAATATTCCTTTACGTGCTAAGGGGTATCTAGAGAGTGGGATAGGTTTAATAACTACCCTAACCCTAACGCGTACCCTAACCCTAACCCCTACCATAACCCTAACACGTACCCTAATCCTAACCCGTACCCTAAACTGAGCCCTAACCCTAACACTAACCCTAACCCTAACCCTAACCCATACCCTACACCGTACCCGAACCCCTCCCCGAAACCATACCCTAAGCCGTACCCTAAGCCTAACCCTAAGCCTAACCCTAACCCTAGGCTACCCTTGACTGCTTCTGCCTCCAATAGATTTCCTAAGCACTAGTGTTTGAAGGAACAGCTTAAAAAGAGAATCCTAATGTGATTTCTTTATAATGGGTGTGTTCCTTATCTTATCCTAGTGTCTAAACTCTTCTCCATGGCTGGACCCCCAAATAATATTCCTTTACGTGCTAAGGGGTATCTAGAGAGTGGGATAGGTTTAATAACTACCCTAACCCTAACGCGTACCCTAACCCTAACCCCTACCCTAACCCTAACCCGTACCCTAATCCTAACCCGTACCCTAAACCGAGCCCTAACCCTAACACTAACCCTAACCCTAACCCTAACCCATACCCTACGCCGTACCCGAACCCCTCCCCGAACCCGTACCCTAAGCCGTACCCTAAGCCTAACCCTAAGCCTAACCCTAACCCTAGGCTACCCTTGACTGCTTCTGCCTCCAATAGATTTCCTAAGCACTAGTGTTTGAAGGAACAGCTTAAAAAGAGAATCCTAATGTGATTTCTTTATAATGGGTGTGTTCCTTATCTTATCCTAGTGTCTAAACTCTTCTCCATGGCTGGACCCCCAAATAATATTCCTTTACATGCTAAGGGGTATCTAGAGAGTGAGATAGGTTTAATAACTACCCTAACCCTAACGCGTACCCTAACCCTAACCCCTACCCTAACCCTAACACGTACCCTAATCCTAACCCGTACCCTGAACCGAGCCCTAACCCTAACACTAACCCTAACCCTAACCCTAACCCATACCCTACGCCGTACCCGAACACCTCCCCGAACCCGTACCCTAAGCCGTACCCTAAGCCTAACCCTAAGCCTAACCCTAACCCTAGGCTACCCTTGACTGCTTCTGCCTCCAATAGATTTCCTAAGCACTAGTGTTTTAAGGAACGGCTTAAAAACAGAATCCTAATGTGATTTCTTTATAATGGGTGTGTTCCTTATCTTATCCTAGTGTCTAAACTCTTCTCCATGGCTGGACCCCCAAATAATATTCCTTTACGTGCTAAGGGGTATCTAGAGAGTGGGATAGGTTTAATAACTACCCTAACCCTAACACGTACCCTAACCCTAACCCCTACCCTAACCCTAACACGTACCCTAATCCTAACCCGTACCCTAAACCGAGCCCTAACCCTAACACGAACCCTAACCCTAACCCTAACCCATACCCTACGCCGTACCCGAACCCCTCCCCGAACCCGTACCCTAAGCCGTTCCCTAAGCCTAACCCTAAGCCTAACCCTAACCCTAGGCTACCCTTGACTGCTTCTGCCTCCAATAGATTTCCTAAGCACTAGTGTTTTAAGGAACGGCTTAAAAACAGAATCCTAATGTGATTTCTTTATAATGGGTGTGTTCCTTATCTTATCCTACTGTCTAAACTCTTCTCCATGGCTGGACCCGCAAATAATATTCCTTTACGTGCTAAGGGGTATCTAGAGAGTGGGATAAGTTTAATAACTACCCTAACCCTAACGCGTACCCTAACCCTAACCCCTACCCTAACCCTAACACGTACCCTAAACTGAGCCCTAACCCTAACACTAACCCTAACCCTAACCCTAACCCATACCCTACACCGTACCCGAACCCCTCCCCGAAACCATACCCTAAGCCGTACCCTAAGCCTAACCCTAAGCCTAACCCTAACCCTAGGCTACCCTTGACTGCTTCTGCCTCCAATAGATTTCCTAAGCACTAGTGTTTGAAGGAACAGCTTAAAAAGAGAATCCTAATGTGATTTCTTTATAATGGGTGTGTTCCTTATCTTATCCTAGTGTCTAAACTCTTCTCCATGGCTGGACCCCCAAATAATATTCCTTTACGTGCTAAGGGGTATCTAGAGAGTGGGATAGGTTTAATAACTACCCTAACCCTAACGCGTACCCTAACCCTAACCCCTAACCTAACCCTAACCCGTACCCTTATCCTAACCCGTACCCTAAACCGAGCCCTAACCCTAACACTAACCCTAACCCTAACCCTAACCCATACCCTACGCCATACACGAACCCCTCCCCGAACCCGTACCCTAAGCCGTACCCTAAGCCTAACCCTAAGCCTAACCCTAACCCTAGGCTACCCTTGACTGCTTCTGCCTCCAATAGATTTCCTAAGCACTAGTGTTTGAAGGAACAGCTTAAAAAGAGAATCCTAATGTGATTTCTTTATAATGGGTGTGTTCCTTATCTTATCCTAGTGTCTAAACTCTTCTCCATGGCTGGACCCCCAAATAATATTCCTTTACATGCTAAGGGGTATCTAGAGAGTGAGATAGGTTTAATAACTACCCTAACCCTAACGCGTACCCTAACCCTAACCCCTACCCTAACCCTAAAACGTACCCTAATCCTAACCCGTACACAAAACCGAGCCCTAACCCTAACTCAAACCCTAACCCTAACCCTAACCCATACCCTACGCCGTACCCGAACCCCTCCCCGAACCCGTACCCTAAGCCGTACCCTAACCCTAACCCTAAGCCTAACCCTAACCCTAGGCTACCCTTGACTGCTTCTGCCTCCAATAGATTTCCTAAGCACTAGTGTTTGAAGGAACAGCTTAAAAAGAGAATCCTAATGTGATTTCTTTATAATGGGTGTGTTCCTTATCTTATCGTAGTGTCTAAACTCTTCTCCATGGCTGGACCCGCAAATAATATTCCTTTACGTGCTAAGGGGTATCTAGAGAGTGGGATAGGTTTACTAACTACCCTAACCCTAATGCGTACCCTAACCCTAACCCCTACCCTAACCCTAACACGTACCCTAATCCTAACCCGTACACTAAACCGAGCCCTAACCCTAACTCAAACCCTAACCCTAACCCTAACCCATACCCTACGCCGTACCCGAACCCCTCCCCGAACCCCTACCCTAAGCCTAACCCTAACCCTAACCCTAAGCCTAACCCTAACCCTAGGCTACCCTTGACTGCTTCTGCCTCCAATAGATTTCCTAAGCACTAGTGTTTGAAGGAACAACTTAAAAAGAGAATCCTAATGTGATTTCTTTATAATGTATGTGTTCCTTATTTTATCCTAGTGTCTAAACTCTTCTCCATGGCTGGACCCGCAAATAATATTCCTTTACGTGCTAAGGGGTATCTAGAGAGTGGGATAGGTTTAATAACTACCCTAACCCTAACGCGTACCCTAACCCTAACCCCTACCCTAACCCTAACACGTACCCTAATCCTAACCCGTACCCTAAACCGAGCCCTAACCCTAACACTAACCCTAAACCTAACCCTAACCCATACCCTACACCGTACCCGAACCCCTCCCCAAACCCGTACCCTAAGCCGTACCCTAAGCCTAACCCTAAGCCTAACCCTAACCCTAGGCTACCCTTGACTGCTTCTGCCTCCAACAGATTTCCTAAGCACTAATGTTTGAAGGAAAAGCTTAAAAAGAGATTCCTAATGTGATTTCTTTATAATGGGTGTGTTCCTTATCTTATCCTAGTGTCTAAACTCTTCTCCATGGCTGGACCCCCAAATAATATTCCTTTACGTGCTAAGGGGTATCTAGAGAGTGGGATAGGTTTAATAACTACCCTAACCCTAACGCGTACCCTAACCCTAACCCCTACCCTAACCCTAACACGTACCCTAATCCTAACCCGTACCCTAAACCGAGCCCTAACCCTAACACTAACCCTAACCCTAACCCTAACCCATACCCTACGCCGTACCCGAACCCCTCCACGAACCCGTAGCCTAAGCCGTACCCTAAGCCTAACCCTAAGCCTAACCCTAACCCTAGGCTACCCTTGACTGCTTCTGCCTCCAATAGATTTCCTAAGCACTAGTGTTTGAAGGAACAGCTTAAAAAGAGAATCCTAATGTGATTTCTTTATAATGGGTGTGTTCCTTATCTTATCCTAGTGTCTAAACTCTTCTCCATGGCTGGACCCCCAAATAATATTCCTTTACGTGCTAAGGGGTATCTAGAGAGTGGGATAGGTTTAATAACTACCCTAACCCTAACGCGTACCCTAACCCTAACCCCTACCCTAACCCTAACACGTACCCTAATCCTAACCCGTATCCTAAACCGATCCCTAACCCAAACACTAACCCTATCCCTAACTCTAACCCATACCCTACGCCGTACCCGAACCCCTCCCCGAACCCGTACCCTAAGCCGTACCCTAACCCTAACCCTAAGCCTAACCCTAACCCTAGGCTACCCTTGACTGCTTCTGCCTCCAATAGATTTCCTAAGCACTAGTGTTTTAAGGAACAGCTTAAAAAGAGAATCCTAATGTGATTTCTTTATAATGGTTGTGTTCCTTATCTTATCCTAGTGTCTAAACTCTTCTCCATGGCTGGACCCCCAAATAATATTCCTTTACGTGCTAAGGGGTATCTAGAGAGTGGGATAGGTTTAATAACTACCCTAACCCTAATGCGTACCCTAACCCTAACCCCTACCCTAACCCTAACACGTACCCTAATCCTAACCCGTACCCTGAACCGAGCCCTAACCCTAACACTAACCCTAACCCTAACCCTAACCCATACCCTACGCCGTACCCGAACCCCTCCCCGAACCCGTACCATAAGCCGTACCCTAAGCCTAACCCTAAGCCTAACCCTAACCCTAGGCTACCCTTGACTGCTTCTGCCTCCAATAGATTTCCTAAGCACTAGTGTTTGAAGGAACAGCTTAAAAAGAGAATCCTAATGTGATTTCTTTATAATGGGTGTGTTCCTTATCTTATCCTAGTGTCTAAACTCTTCTCCATGGCTGGACCCCCAAATAATATTCCTTTACGTGCTAAGGGGTATCTAGAGAGTGGGATAGGTTTAATAACTACCCTAACCCTAACACGTACCCTAACCCTAACCCCTACCCTAACCCTAACACGTACCCTAATCCTAACCCGTACCCTGAACCGAGCCCTAACCCTAACACTAACCCTAACCCTAACCCTAACCCATACCCTACGCCGTACCCGAACCCCTCCCCGAACCCGTACCCTAAGCCGTACCCTAAGCCTAACCCTAAGCCTAACCCTAACCCTAGGCTACCCTTGACTGCTTCTGCCTCCAATAGATTTCCTAAGCACTAGTGTTTTAAGGAACGGCTTAAAAACAGAATCCTAATGTGATTTCTTTATAATGGGTGTGTTCCTTATCTTATCCTACTGTCTAAACTCTTCTCCATGGCTGGACCCCCAAATAATATTCCTTTACGTGCTAAGGGGTATCTAGAGAGTGGGATAGGTTTAATAACTACCCTAACCCTAACGCGTACCCTAACCCTAACCCCTACCCTAACCCTAACACGTACCCTAATCCTAACCCGTACCCTAAACTGAGCCCTAACCCTAACACTAACCCTAACCCTAACCCTAACCCATACCCTACACCGTACCCGAACCCCTCCCCGAAACCATACCCTAAGCCGTACCCTAAGCCTAACCCTAAGCCTAACCCTAACCCTAGGCTACCCTTGACTGCTTCTGCCTCCAATAGATTTCCTAAGCACTAGTGTTTGAAGGAACAGCTTAAAAAGAGAATCCTAATGTGATTTCTTTATAATGGGTGTGTTCCTTATCTTATCCTAGTGTCTAAACTCTTCTCCATGGCTGGACCCCCAAATAATATTCCTTTACGTGCTAAGGGGTATCTAGAGAGTGGGATAGGTTTAATAACTACCCTAACCCTAACGCGTACCCTAACCCTAACCCCTAACCTAACCCTAACCCGTACCCTAATCCTAACCCGTACCCTAAACCGAGCCCTAACCCTAACACTAACCCTAACCCTAACCCTAACCCATACCCTACGCCATACCCGAACCCCTCCCCGAACCCGTACCCTAAGCCGTACCCTAAGCCTAACCCTAAGCCTAACCCTAACCCTAGGCTACCCTTGACTGCTTCTGCCTCCAATAGATTTCCTAAGCACTAGTGTTTGAAGGAACAGCTTAAAAAGAGAATCCTAATGTGATTTCTTTATAATGGGTGTGTTCCTTATCTTATCCTAGTGTCTAAACTCTTCTCCATGGCTGGACCCCCAAATAATATTCCTTTACATGCTAAGGGGTATCTAGAGAGTGAGATAGGTTTAATAACTACCCTAACCCTAACGCGTACCCTAACCCTAACCCCTACCCTAACCCTAAAACGTACCCTAATCCTAACCCGTACACAAAACCGAGCCCTAACCCTAACTCAAACCCTAACCCTAACCCATACCCTACGCCGTACCCGAACCCCTCCCCGAACCCGTACCCTAAGCCGTACCCTAACCCTAACCCTAAGCCTAACCCTAACCCTAGGCTACCCTTGACTGCTTCTGCCTCCAATAGATTTCCTAAGCACTAGTGTTTGAAGGAACAGCTTAAAAAGAGAATCCTAATGTGATTTCTTTATAATGGGTGTGTTCCTTATCTTATCGTAGTGTCTAAACTCTTCTCCATGGCTGGACCCGCAAATAATATTCCTTTACGTGCTAAGGGGTATCTAGAGAGTGGGATAGGTTTACTAACTACCCTAACCCTAATGCGTACCCTAACCCTAACCCCTACCCTAACCCTAACACGTACCCTAATCCTAACCCGTACACTAAACCGAGCCCTAACCCTAACTCAAACCCTAACCCTAACCCTAACCCATACCCTACGCCGTACCCGAACCCCTCCCCGAACCCCTACCCTAAGCCTAACCCTAACCCTAACCCTAAGCCTAACCCTAACCCTAGGCTACCCTTGACTGCTTCTGCCTCCAATAGATTTCCTAAGCACTAGTGTTTGAAGGAACAACTTAAAAAGAGAATCCTAATGTGATTTCTTTATAATGTATGTGTTCCTTATTTTATCCTAGTGTCTAAACTCTTCTCCATGGCTGGACCCGCAAATAATATTCCTTTACGTGCTAAGGGGTATCTAGAGAGTGGGATAGGTTTAATAACTACCCTAACCCTAACGCGTACCCTAACCCTAACCCCTACCCTAACCCTAACACGTACCCTAATCCTAACCCGTACCCTAAACCGAGCCCTAACCCTAACACTAACCCTAAACCTAACCCTAACCCATACCCTACACCGTACCCGAACCCCTCCCCAAACCCGTACCCTAAGCCGTACCCTAAGCCTAACCCTAAGCCTAACCCTAACCCTAGGCTACCCTTGACTGCTTCTGCCTCCAACAGATTTCCTAAGCACTAATGTTTGAAGGAAAAGCTTAAAAAGAGAATCCTAATGTGATTTCTTTATAATGGGTGTGTTCCTTATCTTATCCTAGTGTCTAAACTCTTCTCCATGGCTGGACCCCCAAATAATATTCCTTTACGTGCTAAGGGGTATCTAGAGAGTGGGATAGGTTTAATAACTACCCTAACCCTAACGCGTACCCTAACCCTAACCCCTACCCTAACCCTAACACGTACCCTAATCCTAACCCGTACCCTAAACCGAGCCCTAACCCTAACACTAACCCTAACCCTAACCCTAACCCATACCCTACGCCGTACCCGAACCCCTCCACGAACCCGTAGCCTAAGCCGTACCCTAAGCCTAACCCTAAGCCTAACCCTAACCCTAGGCTACCCTTGACTGCTTCTGCCTCCAATAGATTTCCTAAGCACTAGTGTTTGAAGGAACAGCTTAAAAAGAGAATCCTAATGTGATTTCTTTATAATGGGTGTGTTCCTTATCTTATCCTAGTGTCTAAACTCTTCTCCATGGCTGGACCCCCAAATAATATTCCTTTACGTGCTAAGGGGTATCTAGAGAGTGGGATAGGTTTAATAACTACCCTAACCCTAACGCGTACCCTAACCCTAACCCCTACCCTAACCCTAACACGTACCCTAATCCTAACCCGTATCCTAAACCGATCCCTAACCCAAACACTAACCCTAACCCTAACCCTAACCCATACCCTACGCCGTACCCGAACCCCTCCCCGAACCCGTACCCTAAGCCGTACCCTAACCCTAACCCTAAGCCTAACCCTAACCCTAGGCTACCCTTGACTGCTTCTGCCTCCAATAGATTTCCTAAGCACTAGTGTTTTAAGGAACAGCTTAAAAAGAGAATCCTAATGTGATTTCTTTATAATGGTTGTGTTCCTTATCTTATCCTAGTGTCTAAACTCTTCTCCATGGCTGGACCCCCAAATAATATTCCTTTACGTGCTAAGGGGTATCTAGAGAGTGGGATAGGTTTAATAACTACCCTAACCCTAATGCGTACCCTAACCCTAACCCCTACCCTAACCCTAACACGTACCCTAATCCTAACCCGTACCCTGAACCGAGCCCTAACCCTAACACTAACCCTAACCCTAACCCTAACCCATACCCTACGCCGTACCCGAACCCCTCCCCGAACCCGTACCATAAGCCGTACCCTAAGCCTAACCCTAAGCCTAACCCTAACCCTAGGCTACCCTTGACTGCTTCTGCCTCCAATAGATTTCCTAAGCACTAGTGTTTGAAGGAACAGCTTAAAAAGAGAATCCTAATGTGATTTCTTTATAATGGGTGTGTTCCTTATCTTATCCTAGTGTCTAAACTCTTCTCCATGGCTGGACCCCCAAATAATATTCCTTTACATGCTAAGGGGTATCTAGAGAGTGGGATAGGTTTAATAACTACCCTAACCCTAACGCGTACCCTAACCCTAACCCCTACCCTAACCCTAAAACGTACCCTAATCCTAACCCGTACACTAAACCGAGCCCTAACCCTAACTCAAACCCTAACCCTAACCCTAACCCATACCCTACGCTGTACCCGAACCCCTCCCCGAACCCGTAGCCTAAGCCGTACCCTAAGCCTAACCCTAAGCCTAACCCTAACCCTAGGCTACCCTTGACTGCTTCTGCCTCCAATAGATTTCCTAAGCACTAGTGTTTGAAGGAACAGCTTAAAAAGAGAATCCTAATGTGATTTCTTTATAATGGGTGTGTTCCTTATCTTATCCTAGTGTCTAAACTCTTCTCCATGGCTGGACCCCCCAATAATATTCCTTTACGTGCTAAGGGGTATCTAGAGAGTGGGATAGGTTTAATAACTACCCTAACCCTAACACGTACCCTAACCCTAACCCCTACCCTAACCCTAACACGTACCCTAATCCTAACCCGTACCCTGAACCGAGCCCTAACCCTAACACTAACCCTAACCCTAACCCTAACCCATACCCTACGCCGTACCCGAACCCCTCCCCGAACCCGTACCCTAAGCCGTACCCTAAGCCTAACCCTAAGCCTAACCCTAACCCTAGGCTACCCTTGACTGCTTCTGCCTCCAATAGATTTCCTAAGCACTAGTGTTTGAAGGAACAGCTTAAAAAGAGAATCCTAATGTGATTTCTTTATAATGGGTGTGTTCCTTATCTTATCCTAGTGTCTAAACTCTTCTCCATGGCTGGACCCCCAAATAATATTCCTTTACATGCTAAGGGGTATCTAGAGAGTGAGATAGGTTTAATAACTACCCTAACCCTAACGCGTACCCTAACCCTAACCCCTACCCTAACCCTAAAACGTACCCTAATCCTAACCCGTACACAAAACCGAGCCCTAACCCTAACTCAAACCCTAACCCTAACCCTAACCCATACCCTACGCCGTACCCGAACCCCTCCCCGAACCCGTACCCTAAGCCGTACCCTAACCCTAACCCTAAGCCTAACCCTAACCCTAGGCTACCCTTGACTGCTTCTGCCTCCAATAGATTTCCTAAGCACTAGTGTTTGAAGGAACAGCTTAAAAAGAGAATCCTAATGTGATTTCTTTATAATGGGTGTGTTCCTTATCTTATCGTAGTGTCTAAACTCTTCTCCATGGCTGGACCCGCAAATAATATTCCTTTACGTGCTAAGGGGTATCTAGAGAGTGGGATAGGTTTACTAACTACCCTAACCCTAATGCGTACCCTAACCCTAACCCCTACCCTAACCCTAACACGTACCCTAATCCTAACCCGTACACTAAACCGAGCCCTAACCCTAACTCAAACCCTAACCCTAACCCTAACCCATACCCTACGCCGTACCCGAACCCCTCCCCGAACCCCTACCCTAAGCCTAACCCTAACCCTAACCCTAAGCCTAACCCTAACCCTAGGCTACCCTTGACTGCTTCTGCCTCCAATAGATTTCCTAAGCACTAGTGTTTGAAGGAACAACTTAAAAAGAGAATCCTAATGTGATTTCTTTATAATGTATGTGTTCCTTATTTTATCCTAGTGTCTAAACTCTTCTCCATGGCTGGACCCGCAAATAATATTCCTTTACGTGCTAAGGGGTATCTAGAGAGTGGGATAGGTTTAATAACTACCCTAACCCTAACGCGTACCCTAACCCTAACCCCTACCCTAACCCTAACACGTACCCTAATCCTAACCCGTACCCTAAACCGAGCCCTAACCCTAACACTAACCCTAAACCTAACCCTAACCCATACCCTACACCGTACCCGAACCCCTCCCCAAACCCGTACCCTAAGCCGTACCCTAAGCCTAACCCTAAGCCTAACCCTAACCCTAGGCTACCCTTGACTGCTTCTGCCTCCAACAGATTTCCTAAGCACTAATGTTTGAAGGAAAAGCTTAAAAAGAGATTCCTAATGTGATTTCTTTATAATGGGTGTGTTCCTTATCTTATCCTAGTGTCTAAACTCTTCTCCATGGCTGGACCCCCAAATAATATTCCTTTACGTGCTAAGGGGTATCTAGAGAGTGGGATAGGTTTAATAACTACCCTAACCCTAACGCGTACCCTAACCCTAACCCCTACCCTAACCCTAACACGTACCCTAATCCTAACCCGTACCCTAAACCGAGCCCTAACCCTAACACTAACCCTAACCCTAACCCTAACCCATACCCTACGCCGTACCCGAACCCCTCCACGAACCCGTAGCCTAAGCCGTACCCTAAGCCTAACCCTAAGCCTAACCCTAACCCTAGGCTACCCTTGACTGCTTCTGCCTCCAATAGATTTCCTAAGCACTAGTGTTTGAAGGAACAGCTTAAAAAGAGAATCCTAATGTGATTTCTTTATAATGGGTGTGTTCCTTATCTTATCCTAGTGTCTAAACTCTTCTCCATGGCTGGACCCCCAAATAATATTCCTTTACGTGCTAAGGGGTATCTAGAGAGTGGGATAGGTTTAATAACTACCCTAACCCTAACGCGTACCCTAACCCTAACCCCTACCCTAACCCTAACACGTACCCTAATCCTAACCCGTATCCTAAACCGATCCCTAACCCAAACACTAACCCTATCCCTAACTCTAACCCATACCCTACGCCGTACCCGAACCCCTCCCCGAACCCGTACCCTAAGCCGTACCCTAACCCTAACCCTAAGCCTAACCCTAACCCTAGGCTACCCTTGACTGCTTCTGCCTCCAATAGATTTCCTAAGCACTAGTGTTTTAAGGAACAGCTTAAAAAGAGAATCCTAATGTGATTTCTTTATAATGGTTGTGTTCCTTATCTTATCCTAGTGTCTAAACTCTTCTCCATGGCTGGACCCCCAAATAATATTCCTTTACGTGCTAAGGGGTATCTAGAGAGTGGGATAGGTTTAATAACTACCCTAACCCTAATGCGTACCCTAACCCTAACCCCTACCCTAACCCTAACACGTACCCTAATCCTAACCCGTACCCTGAACCGAGCCCTAACCCTAACACTAACCCTAACCCTAACCCTAACCCATACCCTACGCCGTACCCGAACCCCTCCCCGAACCCGTACCATAAGCCGTACCCTAAGCCTAACCCTAAGCCTAACCCTAACCCTAGGCTACCCTTGACTGCTTCTGCCTCCAATAGATTTCCTAAGCACTAGTGTTTGAAGGAACAGCTTAAAAAGAGAATCCTAATGTGATTTCTTTATAATGGGTGTGTTCCTTATCTTATCCTAGTGTCTAAACTCTTCTCCATGGCTGGACCCCCAAATAATATTCCTTTACGTGCTAAGGGGTATCTAGAGAGTGGGATAGGTTTAATAACTACCCTAACCCTAACACGTACCCTAACCCTAACCCCTACCCTAACCCTAACACGTACCCTAATCCTAACCCGTACCCTGAACCGAGCCCTAACCCTAACACTAACCCTAACCCTAACCCTAACCCATACCCTACGCCGTACCCGAACCCCTCCCCGAACCCGTACCCTAAGCCGTACCCTAAGCCTAACCCTAAGCCTAACCCTAACCCTAGGCTACCCTTGACTGCTTCTGCCTCCAATAGATTTCCTAAGCACTAGTGTTTTAAGGAACGGCTTAAAAACAGAATCCTAATGTGATTTCTTTATAATGGGTGTGTTCCTTATCTTATCCTACTGTCTAAACTCTTCTCCATGGCTGGACCCCCAAATAATATTCCTTTACGTGCTAAGGGGTATCTAGAGAGTGGGATAGGTTTAATAACTACCCTAACCCTAACGCGTACCCTAACCCTAACCCCTACCCTAACCCTAACACGTACCCTAATCCTAACCCGTACCCTAAACTGAGCCCTAACCCTAACACTAACCCTAACCCTAACCCTAACCCATACCCTACACCGTACCCGAACCCCTCCCCGAAACCATACCCTAAGCCGTACCCTAAGCCTAACCCTAAGCCTAACCCTAACCCTAGGCTACCCTTGACTGCTTCTGCCTCCAATAGATTTCCTAAGCACTAGTGTTTGAAGGAACAGCTTAAAAAGAGAATCCTAATGTGATTTCTTTATAATGGGTGTGTTCCTTATCTTATCCTAGTGTCTAAACTCTTCTCCATGGCTGGACCCCCAAATAATATTCCTTTACGTGCTAAGGGGTATCTAGAGAGTGGGATAGGTTTAATAACTACCCTAACCCTAACGCGTACCCTAACCCTAACCCCTAACCTAACCCTAACCCGTACCCTAATCCTAACCCGTACCCTAAACCGAGCCCTAACCCTAACACTAACCCTAACCCTAACCCTAACCCATACCCTACGCCATACCCGAACCCCTCCCCGAACCCGTACCCTAAGCCGTACCCTAAGCCTAACCCTAAGCCTAACCCTAACCCTAGGCTACCCTTGACTGCTTCTGCCTCCAATAGATTTCCTAAGCACTAGTGTTTGAAGGAACAGCTTAAAAAGAGAATCCTAATGTGATTTCTTTATAATGGGTGTGTTCCTTATCTTATCCTAGTGTCTAAACTCTTCTCCATGGCTGGACCCCCAAATAATATTCCTTTACATGCTAAGGGGTATCTAGAGAGTGAGATAGGTTTAATAACTACCCTAACCCTAACGCGTACCCTAACCCTAACCCCTACCCTAACCCTAAAACGTACCCTAATCCTAACCCGTACACAAAACCGAGCCCTAACCCTAACTCAAACCCTAACCCTAACCCATACCCTACGCCGTACCCGAACCCCTCCCCGAACCCGTACCCTAAGCCGTACCCTAACCCTAACCCTAAGCCTAACCCTAACCCTAGGCTACCCTTGACTGCTTCTGCCTCCAATAGATTTCCTAAGCACTAGTGTTTGAAGGAACAGCTTAAAAAGAGAATCCTAATGTGATTTCTTTATAATGGGTGTGTTCCTTATCTTATCGTAGTGTCTAAACTCTTCTCCATGGCTGGACCCGCAAATAATATTCCTTTACGTGCTAAGGGGTATCTAGAGAGTGGGATAGGTTTACTAACTACCCTAACCCTAATGCGTACCCTAACCCTAACCCCTACCCTAACCCTAACACGTACCCTAATCCTAACCCGTACACTAAACCGAGCCCTAACCCTAACTCAAACCCTAACCCTAACCCTAACCCATACCCTACGCCGTACCCGAACCCCTCCCCGAACCCCTACCCTAAGCCTAACCCTAACCCTAACCCTAAGCCTAACCCTAACCCTAGGCTACCCTTGACTGCTTCTGCCTCCAATAGATTTCCTAAGCACTAGTGTTTGAAGGAACAACTTAAAAAGAGAATCCTAATGTGATTTCTTTATAATGTATGTGTTCCTTATTTTATCCTAGTGTCTAAACTCTTCTCCATGGCTGGACCCGCAAATAATATTCCTTTACGTGCTAAGGGGTATCTAGAGAGTGGGATAGGTTTAATAACTACCCTAACCCTAACGCGTACCCTAACCCTAACCCCTACCCTAACCCTAACACGTACCCTAATCCTAACCCGTACCCTAAACCGAGCCCTAACCCTAACACTAACCCTAAACCTAACCCTAACCCATACCCTACACCGTACCCGAACCCCTCCCCAAACCCGTACCCTAAGCCGTACCCTAAGCCTAACCCTAAGCCTAACCCTAACCCTAGGCTACCCTTGACTGCTTCTGCCTCCAACAGATTTCCTAAGCACTAATGTTTGAAGGAAAAGCTTAAAAAGAGAATCCTAATGTGATTTCTTTATAATGGGTGTGTTCCTTATCTTATCCTAGTGTCTAAACTCTTCTCCATGGCTGGACCCCCAAATAATATTCCTTTACGTGCTAAGGGGTATCTAGAGAGTGGGATAGGTTTAATAACTACCCTAACCCTAACGCGTACCCTAACCCTAACCCCTACCCTAACCCTAACACGTACCCTAATCCTAACCCGTACCCTAAACCGAGCCCTAACCCTAACACTAACCCTAACCCTAACCCTAACCCATACCCTACGCCGTACCCGAACCCCTCCACGAACCCGTAGCCTAAGCCGTACCCTAAGCCTAACCCTAAGCCTAACCCTAACCCTAGGCTACCCTTGACTGCTTCTGCCTCCAATAGATTTCCTAAGCACTAGTGTTTGAAGGAACAGCTTAAAAAGAGAATCCTAATGTGATTTCTTTATAATGGGTGTGTTCCTTATCTTATCCTAGTGTCTAAACTCTTCTCCATGGCTGGACCCCCAAATAATATTCCTTTACGTGCTAAGGGGTATCTAGAGAGTGGGATAGGTTTAATAACTACCCTAACCCTAACGCGTACCCTAACCCTAACCCCTACCCTAACCCTAACACGTACCCTAATCCTAACCCGTATCCTAAACCGATCCCTAACCCAAACACTAACCCTAACCCTAACCCTAACCCATACCCTACGCCGTACCCGAACCCCTCCCCGAACCCGTACCCTAAGCCGTACCCTAACCCTAACCCTAAGCCTAACCCTAACCCTAGGCTACCCTTGACTGCTTCTGCCTCCAATAGATTTCCTAAGCACTAGTGTTTTAAGGAACAGCTTAAAAAGAGAATCCTAATGTGATTTCTTTATAATGGTTGTGTTCCTTATCTTATCCTAGTGTCTAAACTCTTCTCCATGGCTGGACCCCCAAATAATATTCCTTTACGTGCTAAGGGGTATCTAGAGAGTGGGATAGGTTTAATAACTACCCTAACCCTAATGCGTACCCTAACCCTAACCCCTACCCTAACCCTAACACGTACCCTAATCCTAACCCGTACCCTGAACCGAGCCCTAACCCTAACACTAACCCTAACCCTAACCCTAACCCATACCCTACGCCGTACCCGAACCCCTCCCCGAACCCGTACCATAAGCCGTACCCTAAGCCTAACCCTAAGCCTAACCCTAACCCTAGGCTACCCTTGACTGCTTCTGCCTCCAATAGATTTCCTAAGCACTAGTGTTTGAAGGAACAGCTTAAAAAGAGAATCCTAATGTGATTTCTTTATAATGGGTGTGTTCCTTATCTTATCCTAGTGTCTAAACTCTTCTCCATGGCTGGACCCCCAAATAATATTCCTTTACATGCTAAGGGGTATCTAGAGAGTGGGATAGGTTTAATAACTACCCTAACCCTAACGCGTACCCTAACCCTAACCCCTACCCTAACCCTAAAACGTACCCTAATCCTAACCCATACACTAAACCGAGCCCTAACCCTAACTCAAACCCTAACCCTAACCCTAACCCATACCCTACGCTGTACCCGAACCCCTCCCCGAACCCGTAGCCTAAGCCGTACCCTAAGCCTAACCCTAAGCCTAACCCTAACCCTAGGCTACCCTTGACTGCTTCTGCCTCCAATAGATTTCCTAAGCACTAGTGTTTGAAGGAACAGCTTAAAAAGAGAATCCTAATGTGATTTCTTTATAATGGGTGTGTTCCTTATCTTATCCTAGTGTCTAAACTCTTCTCCATGGCTGGACCCCCCAATAATATTCCTTTACGTGCTAAGGGGTATCTAGAGAGTGGGATAGGTTTAATAACTACCCTAACCCTAACACGTACCCTAACCCTAACCCCTACCCTAACCCTAACACGTACCCTAATCCTAACCCGTACCCTGAACCGAGCCCTAACCCTAACACTAACCCTAACCCTAACCCTAACCCATACCCTACGCCGTACCCGAACCCCTCCCCGAACCCGTACCCTAAGCCGTACCCTAACCCTAACCCTAAGCCTAACCCTAACCCTAGGCTACCCTTGACTGCTTCTGCCTCCAATAGATTTCCTAAGCACTAGTGTTTTAAGGAACGGCTTAAAAACAGAATCCTAATGTGATTTCTTTATAATGGGTGTGTTCCTTATCTTATCCTAGTGTCTAAACTCTTCTCCATGGCTGGACCCCCAAATAATATTCCTTTACGTGCTAAGGGGTATCTAGAGAGTGGGATAGGTTTAATAACTACCCTAACCCTAACGCGTACCCTAACCCTAACCCCTAACCTAACCCTAACCCGTACCCTAATCCTAACCCGTACCCTAAACTGAGCCCTAACCCTAACACTAACCCTAACCCTAACCCTAACCCATACCCTACACCGTACCCGAACCCCTCCCCGAAACCGTACCCTAAGCCGTACCCTAAGCCTAACCCTAAGCCTAACCCTAACCCTAGGCTACCCTTGACTGCTTCTGCCTCCAATAGATTTCCTAAGCACTAGTGTTTCAAGGAACAGCTTAAAAAGAGAATCCTAATGTGATTTCTTTATAATGGGTGTGTTCCTTATCTTATCCTAGTGTCTAAACTCTTCTCCATGGCTGGACCCCCAAATAATATTCCTTTACGTGCTAAGGGGTATCTAGAGAGTGGGATAGGTTTAATAACTACCCTAACCCTAACGCGTACCCTAACCCTAACCCCTACCCTAACCCTAAAACGTACCCTAATCCTAACCCGTACACTAAACCGAGCCCTAACCCTAACTCAAACCCTAACCCTAACCCATACCCTACGCCGTACCCGAACCCCTCCCCGAACCCGTACCCTAAGCCGTACCCTAAGCCTAACCCTAAGCCTAATCCTAACCCTAGGCTACCCTTGACTGCTTCTGCCTCCAATAGATTTCCTAAGCACTAGTGTTTGAAGGAACAGCTTAAAAAGAGAATCCTAATGTGATTTCTTTATAATGGGTGTGTTCCTTATCTTATCCTAGTGTCTAAACTCTTCTCCATGGCTGGACCCCCAAATAATATTCCTTTACGTGCTAAGGGGTATCTAGAGAGTGGGATAGGTTTAATAACTACCCTAACCCTAACGCGTACCCTAACCCTAACCCCTACCCTAACCCTAACACGTACCCTAATCCTAACCCGTACCCTAAACCGAGCCCTAACCCTAACACTAACCCTAACCCTAACCCTAACCCATACCCTACGCCGTACCCGAACCCCTCCCCGAACCCGTAGCCTAAGCCGTACCCTAAGCCTAACCCTAAGCCTAACCCTAAACCTAGGCTACCCTTGACTGCTTCTGCCTCCAATAGATTTCCTAAGCACTAGTGTTTGAAGGAACAGCTTAAAAAGAGAATCCTAATGTGATTTCTTTATAATGGGTGTGTTCCTTATCTTATCCTAGTGTCTAAACTCTTCTCCATGGCTGGACCCCCAAATAATATTCCTTTACGTGCTAAGGGGTATCTAGAGAGTGGGATAGGTTTAATAACTACCCTAACCCTAACACGTACCCTAACCCTAACCCCTACCCTAACCCTAACACGTACCCTAATCCTAACCCGTACCCTGAACCGAGCCCTAACCCTAACACTAACCCTAACCCTAACCCTAACCCATACCCTACGCCGTACCCGAACACCTCCCCGAAACCGTACCCTAAGCCGTACCCTAAGCCTAACCCTAAGCCTAACCCTAACCCTAGGCTACCCTTGACTGCTTCTGCCTCCAATAGATTTCCTAAGCACTAGTGTTTTAAGGAACGGCTTAAAAACAGAATCCTAATGTGATTTCTTTATAATGGGTGTGTTCCTTATCTTATCCTAGTGTCTAAACTCTTCTCCATGGCTGGACCCCCAAATAATATTCCTTTACGTGCTAAGGGGTATCTAGAGAGTGGGATAGGTTTAATAACTACCCTAATCCTAACACGTACCCTAACCCTAACCCCTACCCTAACCCTAACACGTACCCTAATCCTAACCCGTACCCTGAACCGAGCCCTAACCCTAACACTAACCCTAACCCTAACCCTAACCCATACCCTACGCCGTACCCGAACCCCTCCCCGAACCCGTACCCTAAGCCGTACCCTAAGCCTAACCCTAAGCCTAACCTTAACCCTAGGCTACCCTTGACTGCTTCTGCCTCCAATAGATTTCCTAAGCACTAGTGTTTTAAGGAACGGCTTAAAAACAGAATCCTAATGTGATTTCTTTATAATGGGTGTGTTCCTTATCTTATCCTACTGTCTAAACTCTTCTCCATGGCTGGACCCCCAAATAATATTCCTTTACGTGCTAAGGGGTATCTAGAGAGTGGGATAGGTTTAATAACTACCCTAACCCTAATGCGTACCCTAACCCTAACCCCTACCCTAACCCTAACACGTACCCTAATCCTAACCCGTACACTAAACCGAGCCCTAACCCTAACTCAAACCCTAACCCTAACCCTAACCCATACCCTACGCCGTACCCGAACCCCTCCCCGAACCCCTACCCTAAGCCTAACCCTAACCCTAACCCTAAGCCTAACCCTAACCCTAGGCTACCCTTGACTGCTTCTGCCTCCAATAGATTTCCTAAGCACTAGTGTTTGAAGGAACAACTTAAAAAGAGAATCCTAATGTGATTTCTTTATAATGTATGTGTTCCTTATTTTATCCTAGTGTCTAAACTCTTCTCCATGGCTGGACCCGCAAATAATATTCCTTTACGTGCTAAGGGGTATCTAGAGAGTGGGATAGGTTTAATAACTACCCTAACCCTAACGCGTACCCTAACCCTAACCCCTACCCTAACCCTAACACGTACCCTAATCCTAACCCGTACCCTAAACCGAGCCCTAACCCTAACACTAACCCTAAACCTAACCCTAACCCATACCCTACACCGTACCCGAACCCCTCCCCAAACCCGTACCCTAAGCCGTACCCTAAGCCTAACCCTAAGCCTAACCCTAACCCTAGGCTACCCTTGACTGCTTCTGCCTCCAACAGATTTCCTAAGCACTAATGTTTGAAGGAAAAGCTTAAAAAGAGAATCCTAATGTGATTTCTTTATAATGGGTGTGTTCCTTATCTTATCCTAGTGTCTAAACTCTTCTCCATGGCTGGACCCCCAAATAATATTCCTTTACGTGCTAAGGGGTATCTAGAGAGTGGGATAGGTTTAATAACTACCCTAACCCTAACGCGTACCCTAACCCTAACCCCTACCCTAACCCTAACACGTACCCTAATCCTAACCCGTACCCTAAACCGAGCCCTAACCCTAACACTAACCCTAACCCTAACCCTAACCCATACCCTACGCCGTACCCGAACCCCTCCACGAACCCGTAGCCTAAGCCGTACCCTAAGCCTAACCCTAAGCCTAACCCTAACCCTAGGCTACCCTTGACTGCTTCTGCCTCCAATAGATTTCCTAAGCACTAGTGTTTGAAGGAACAGCTTAAAAAGAGAATCCTAATGTGATTTCTTTATAATGGGTGTGTTCCTTATCTTATCCTAGTGTCTAAACTCTTCTCCATGGCTGGACCCCCAAATAATATTCCTTTACGTGCTAAGGGGTATCTAGAGAGTGGGATAGGTTTAATAACTACCCTAACCCTAACGCGTACCCTAACCCTAACCCCTACCCTAACCCTAACACGTACCCTAATCCTAACCCGTATCCTAAACCGATCCCTAACCCAAACACTAACCCTATCCCTAACCCTAACCCATACCCTACGCCGTACCCGAACCCCTCCCCGAACCCGTACCCTAAGCCGTACCCTAACCCTAACCCTAAGCCTAACCCTAACCCTAGGCTACCCTTGACTGCTTCTGCCTCCAATAGATTTCCTAAGCACTAGTGTTTTAAGGAACAGCTTAAAAAGAGAATCCTAATGTGATTTCTTTATAATGGTTGTGTTCCTTATCTTATCCTAGTGTCTAAACTCTTCTCCATGGCTGGACCCCCAAATAATATTCCTTTACGTGCTAAGGGGTATCTAGAGAGTGGGATAGGTTTAATAACTACCCTAACCCTAATGCGTACCCTAACCCTAACCCCTACCCTAACCCTAACACGTACCCTAATCCTAACCCGTACCCTGAACCGAGCCCTAACCCTAACACTAACCCTAACCCTAACCCTAACCCATACCCTACGCCGTACCCGAACCCCTCCCCGAACCCGTACCATAAGCCGTACCCTAAGCCTAACCCTAAGCCTAACCCTAACCCTAGGCTACCCTTGACTGCTTCTGCCTCCAATAGATTTCCTAAGCACTAGTGTTTGAAGGAACAGCTTAAAAAGAGAATCCTAATGTGATTTCTTTATAATGGGTGTGTTCCTTATCTTATCCTAGTGTCTAAACTCTTCTCCATGGCTGGACCCCCAAATAATATTCCTTTACATGCTAAGGGGTATCTAGAGAGTGGGATAGGTTTAATAACTACCCTAACCCTAACGCGTACCCTAACCCTAACCCCTACCCTAACCCTAAAACGTACCCTAATCCTAACCCGTACACTAAACCGAGCCCTAACCCTAACTCAAACCCTAACCCTAACCCTAACCCATACCCTACGCTGTACCCGAACCCCTCCCCGAACCCGTAGCCTAAGCCGTACCCTAAGCCTAACCCTAAGCCTAACCCTAACCCTAGGCTACCCTTGACTGCTTCTGCCTCCAATAGATTTCCTAAGCACTAGTGTTTGAAGGAACAGCTTAAAAAGAGAATCCTAATGTGATTTCTTTATAATGGGTGTGTTCCTTATCTTATCCTAGTGTCTAAACTCTTCTCCATGGCTGGACCCCCCAATAATATTCCTTTACGTGCTAAGGGGTATCTAGAGAGTGGGATAGGTTTAATAACTACCCTAACCCTAACACGTACCCTAACCCTAACCCCTACCCTAACCCTAACACGTACCCTAATCCTAACCCGTACCCTGAACCGAGCCCTAACCCTAACACTAACCCTAACCCTAACCCTAACCCATACCCTATGCCGTACCCGAACCCCTCCCCGAACCCGTACCCTAAGCCGTACCCTAACCCTAACCCTAAGCCTAACCCTAACCCTAGGCTACCCTTGACTGCTTCTGCCTCCAATAGATTTCCTAAGCACTAGTGTTTTAAGGAACGGCTTAAAAACAGAATCCTAATGTGATTTCTTTATAATGGGTGTGTTCCTTATCTTATCCTAGTGTCTAAACTCTTCTCCATGGCTGGACCCCCAAATAATATTCCTTTACGTGCTAAGGGGTATCTAGAGAGTGGGATAGGTTTAATAACTACCCTAACCCTAACGCGTACCCTAACCCTAACCCCTAACCTAACCCTAACCCGTACCCTAATCCTAACCCGTACCCTAAACTGAGCCCTAACCCTAACACTAACCCTAACCCTAACCCTAACCCATACCCTACACCGTACCCGAACCCCTCCCCGAAACCGTACCCTAAGCCGTACCCTAAGCCTAACCCTAAGCCTAACCCTAACCCTAGGCTACCCTTGACTGCTTCTGCCTCCAATAGATTTCCTAAGCACTAGTGTTTCAAGGAACAGCTTAAAAAGAGAATCCTAATGTGATTTCTTTATAATGGGTGTGTTCCTTATCTTATCCTAGTGTCTAAACTCTTCTCCATGGCTGGACCCCCAAATAATATTCCTTTACGTGCTAAGGGGTATCTAGAGAGTGGGATAGGTTTAATAACTACCCTAACCCTAACGCGTACCCTAACCCTAACCCCTACCCTAACCCTAAAACGTACCCTAATCCTAACCCGTACACTAAACCGAGCCCTAACCCTAACTCAAACCCTAACCCTAACCCATACCCTACGCCGTACCCGAACCCCTCCCCGAACCCGTACCCTAAGCCTAACCCTAAGCCTAACCCTAACCCTAGGCTACCCTTGACTGCTTCTGCCTCCAATAGATTTCCTAAGCACTAGTGTTTGAAGGAACAGCTTAAAAAGAGAATCCTAATGTGATTTCTTTATAATGGGTGTGTTCCTTATCTTATCCTAGTGTCTAAACTCTTCTCCATGGCTGGACCCCCAAATAATATTCCTTTACGTGCTAAGGGGTATCTAGAGAGTGGGATAGGTTTAATAACTACCCTAACCCTAACGCGTACCCTAACCCTAACCCCTACCCTAACCCTAACACGTACCCTAATCCTAACCCGTACCCTAAACCGAGCCCTAACCCTAACACTAACCCTAACCCTAACCCTAACCCATACCCTACGCCGTACCCGAACCCCTCCCCGAACCCGTAGCCTAAGCCGTACCCTAAGCCTAACCCTAAACCTAGGCTACCCTTGACTGCTTCTGCCTCCAATAGATTTCCTAAGCACTAGTGTTTGAAGGAACAGCTTAAAAAGAGAATCCTAATGTGATTTCTTTATAATGGGTGTGTTCCTTATCTTATCCTAGTGTCTAAACTCTTCTCCATGGCTGGACCCCCAAATAATATTCCTTTACGTGCTAAGGGGTATCTAGAGAGTGGGATAGGTTTAATAACTACCCTAACCCTAACACGTACCCTAACCCTAACCCCTACCCTAACCCTAACACGTACCCTAATCCTAACCCGTACCCTGAACCGAGCCCTAACCCTAACACTAACCCTAACCCTAACCCTAACCCATACCCTACGCCGTACCCGAACCCCTCCCCGAACCCGTACCCTAAGCCGTACCCTAACCCTAACCCTAAGCCTAACCCTAACCCTAGGCTACCCTTGACTGCTTCTGCCTCCAATAGATTTCCTAAGCACTAGTGTTTTAAGGAACGGCTTAAAAACAGAATCCTAATGTGATTTCTTTATAATGGGTGTGTTCCTTATCTTATCCTAGTGTCTAAACTCTTCTCCATGGCTGGACCCCCAAATAATATTCCTTTACGTGCTAAGGGGTATCTAGAGAGTGGGATAGGTTTAATAACTACCCTAACCCTAACGCGTACCCTAACCCTAACCCCTAACCTAACCCTAACCCGTACCCTAATCCTAACCCGTACCCTAAACTGAGCCCTAACCCTAACACTAACCCTAACCCTAACCCTAACCCATACCCTACACCGTACCCGAACCCCTCCCCGAAACCGTACCCTAAGCCGTACCCTAAGCCTAACCCTAAGCCTAACCCTAACCCTAGGCTACCCTTGACTGCTTCTGCCTCCAATAGATTTCCTAAGCACTAGTGTTTCAAGGAACAGCTTAAAAAGAGAATCCTAATGTGATTTCTTTATAATGGGTGTGTTCCTTATCTTATCCTAGTGTCTAAACTCTTCTCCATGGCTGGACCCCCAAATAATATTCCTTTACGTGCTAAGGGGTATCTAGAGAGTGGGATAGGTTTAATAACTACCCTAACCCTAACGCGTACCCTAACCCTAACCCCTACCCTAACCCTAAAACGTACCCTAATCCTAACCCGTACACTAAACCGAGCCCTAACCCTAACTCAAACCCTAACCCTAACCCATACCCTACGCCGTACCCGAACCCCTCCCCGAACCCGTACCCTAAGCCGTACCCTAAGCCTAACCCTAAGCCTAACCCTAACCCTAGGCTACCCTTGACTGCTTCTGCCTCCAATAGATTTCCTAAGCACTAGTGTTTGAAGGAACAGCTTAAAAAGAGAATCCTAATGTGATTTCTTTATAATGGGTGTGTTCCTTATCTTATCCTAGTGTCTAAACTCTTCTCCATGGCTGGACCCCCAAATAATATTCCTTTACGTGCTAAGGGGTATCTAGAGAGTGGGATAGGTTTAATAACTACCCTAACCCTAACGCGTACCCTAACCCTAACCCCTACCCTAACCCTAACACGTACCCTAATCCTAACCCGTACCCTAAACCGAGCCCTAACCCTAACACTAACCCTAACCCTAACCCTAACCCATACCCTACGCCGTACCCGAACCCCTCCCCGAACCCGTAGCCTAAGCCGTACCCTAAGCCTAACCCTAAGCCTAACCCTAAACCTAGGCTACCCTTGACTGCTTCTGCCTCCAATAGATTTCCTAAGCACTAGTGTTTGAAGGAACAGCTTAAAAAGAGAATCCTAATGTGATTTCTTTATAATGGGTGTGTTCCTTATCTTATCCTAGTGTCTAAACTCTTCTCCATGGCTGGACCCCCAAATAATATTCCTTTACGTGCTAAGGGGTATCTAGAGAGTGGGATAGGTTTAATAACTACCCTAACCCTAACACGTACCCTAACCCTAACCCCTACCCTAACCCTAACACGTACCCTAATCCTAACCCGTACCCTGAACCGAGCCCTAACCCTAACACTAACCCTAACCCTAACCCTAACCCATACCCTACGCCGTACCCGAACACCTCCCCGAAACCGTACCCTAAGCCGTACCCTAAGCCTAACCCTAAGCCTAACCCTAACCCTAGGCTACCCTTGACTGCTTCTGCCTCCAATAGATTTCCTAAGCACTAGTGTTTTAAGGAACGGCTTAAAAACAGAATCCTAATGTGATTTCTTTATAATGGGTGTGTTCCTTATCTTATCCTAGTGTCTAAACTCTTCTCCATGGCTGGACCCCCAAATAATATTCCTTTACGTGCTAAGGGGTATCTAGAGAGTGGGATAGGTTTAATAACTACCCTAACCCTAACACGTACCCTAACCCTAACCCCTACCCTAACCCTAACACGTACCCTAATCCTAACCCGTACCCTGAACCGAGCCCTAACCCTAACACTAACCCTAACCCTAACCCTAACCCATACCCTACGCCGTACCCGAACCCCTCCCCGAACCCGTACCCTAAGCCGTACCCTAAGCCTAACCCTAAGCCTAACCTTAACCCTAGGCTACCCTTGACTGCTTCTGCCTCCAATAGATTTCCTAAGCACTAGTGTTTTAAGGAACGGCTTAAAAACAGAATCCTAATGTGATTTCTTTATAATGGGTGTGTTCCTTATCTTATCCTACTGTCTAAACTCTTCTCCATGGCTGGACCCCCAAATAATATTCCTTTACGTGCTAAGGGGTATCTAGAGAGTGGGATAGGTTTAATAACTACCCTAACCCTAACGCGTACCCTAACCCTAACCCCTACCCTAACCCTAACACGTACCCTAATCCTAACCCGTACCCTAAACTGAGCCCTAACCCTAACACTAACCCTAACCCTAACCCTAACCCATACCCTACACCGTACCCGAACCCCTCCCCGAAACCATACCCTAAGCCGTACCCTAAGCCTAACCCTAACCCTAGGCTACCCTTGACTGCTTCTGCCTCCAATAGATTTCCTAAGCACTAGTGTTTGAAGGAACAGCTTAAAAAGAGAATCCTAATGTGATTTCTTTATAATGGGTGTGTTCCTTATCTTATCCTAGTGTCTAAACTCTTCTCCATGGCTGGACCCCCAAATAATATTCCTTTACGTGCTAAGGGGTATCTAGAGAGTGGGATAGGTTTAATAACTACCCTAACCCTAACGCGTACCCTAACCCTAACCCCTACCCTAACCCTAAAACGTACCCTAATCCTAACCCGTACACTAAACCGAGCCCTAACCCTAACTCAAACCCTAACCCTAACCCTAACCCATACCCTACGCCGTACCCGAACCCCTCCCCGAACCCGTAGCCTAAGCCGTACCCTAAGCCTAACCCTAACCCTAGGCTACCCTTGACTGCTTCTGCCTCCAATAGATTTCCTAAGCACTAGTGTTTGAAGGAACAGCTTAAAAAGAGAATCCTAATGTGATTTCTTTATAATGGGTGTGTTCCTTATCTTATCCTAGTGTCTAAACTCTTCTCCATGGCTGGACCCCCAAATAATATTCCTTTACGTGCTAAGGGGTATCTAGAGAGTGGGATAGGTTTAATAACTACCCTAACCCTAACACGTACCCTAACCCTAACCCCTACCCTAACCCTAACACGTACCCTAATCCTAACCCGTACCCTGAACCGAGCCCTAACCCTAACACTAACCCTAACCCTAACCCTAACCCATACCCTACGCCGTACCCGAACCCCTCCCCGAACCCGTACCCTAAGCCGTACCCTAACCCTAACCCTAAGCCTAACCCTAACCCTAGGCTACCCTTGACTGCTTCTGCCTCCAATAGATTTCCTAAGCACTAGTGTTTTAAGGAACGGCTTAAAAACAGAATCCTAATGTGATTTCTTTATAATGGGTGTGTTCCTTATCTTATCCTAGTGTCTAAACTCTTCTCCATGGCTGGACCCCCAAATAATATTCCTTTACGTGCTAAGGGGTATCTAGAGAGTGGGATAGGTTTAATAACTACCCTAACCCTAACGCGTACCCTAACCCTAACCCCTAACCTAACCCTAACCCGTACCCTAATCCTAACCCGTACCCTAAACTGAGCCCTAACCCTAACACTAACCCTAACACTAACCCTAACCCATACCCTACACCGTACCCGAACCCCTCCCCGAAACCGTACCCTAAGCCGTACCCTAAGCCTAACCCTAAGCCTAACCCTAACCCTAGGCTACCCTTGACTGCTTCTGCCTCCAATAGATTTCCTAAGCACTAGTGTTTCAAGGAACAGCTTAAAAAGAGAATCCTAATGTGATTTCTTTATAATGGGTGTGTTCCTTATCTTATCCTAGTGTCTAAACTCTTCTCCATGGCTGGACCCCCAAATAATATTCCTTTACGTGCTAAGGGGTATCTAGAGAGTGGGATAGGTTTAATAACTACCCTAACCCTAACGCGTACCCTAACCCTAACCCCTACCCTAACCCTAAAACGTACCCTAATCCTAACCCGTACACTAAACCGAGCCCTAACCCTAACTCAAACCCTAACCCTAACCCATACCCTACGCCGTACCCGAACCCCTCCCCGAACCCGTACCCTAAGCCGTACCCTAAGCCTAACCCTAAGCCTAACCCTAACCCTAGGCTACCCTTGACTGCTTCTGCCTCCAATAGATTTCCTAAGCACTAGTGTTTGAAGGAACAGCTTAAAAAGAGAATCCTAATGTGATTTCTTTATAATGGGTGTGTTCCTTATCTTATCCTAGTGTCTAAACTCTTCTCCATGGCTGGACCCCCAAATAATATTCCTTTACGTGCTAAGGGGTATCTAGAGAGTGGGATAGGTTTAATAACTACCCTAACCCTAACGCGTACCCTAACCCTAACCCCTACCCTAACCCTAACACGTACCCTAATCCTAACCCGTACCCTAAACCGAGCCCTAACCCTAACACTAACCCTAACCCTAACCCTAACCCATACCCTACGCCGTACCCGAACCCCTCCCCGAACCCGTAGCCTAAGCCGTACCCTAAGCCTAACCCTAAGCCTAACCCTAAACCTAGGCTACCCTTGACTGCTTCTGCCTCCAATAGATTTCCTAAGCACTAGTGTTTGAAGGAACAGCTTAAAAAGAGAATCCTAATGTGATTTCTTTATAATGGGTGTGTTCCTTATCTTATCCTAGTGTCTAAACTCTTCTCCATGGCTGGACCCCCAAATAATATTCCTTTACGTGCTAAGGGGTATCTAGAGAGTGGGATAGGTTTAATAACTACCCTAACCCTAACACGTACCCTAACCCTAACCCCTACCCTAACCCTAACACGTACCCTAATCCTAACCCGTACCCTGAACCGAGCCCTAACCCTAACACTAACCCTAACCCTAACCCTAACCCATACCCTACGCCGTACCCGAACACCTCCCCGAAACCGTACCCTAAGCCGTACCCTAAGCCTAACCCTAAGCCTAACCCTAACCCTAGGCTACCCTTGACTGCTTCTGCCTCCAATAGATTTCCTAAGCACTAGTGTTTTAAGGAACGGCTTAAAAACAGAATCCTAATGTGATTTCTTTATAATGGGTGTGTTCCTTATCTTATCCTAGTGTCTAAACTCTTCTCCATGGCTGGACCCCCAAATAATATTCCTTTACGTGCTAAGGGGTATCTAGAGAGTGGGATAGGTTTAATAACTACCCTAACCCTAACACGTACCCTAACCCTAACCCCTACCCTAACCCTAACACGTACCCTAATCCTAACCCGTACCCTGAACCGAGCCCTAACCCTAACACTAACCCTAACCCTAACCCTAACCCATACCCTACGCCGTACCCGAACCCCTCCCCGAACCCGTACCCTAAGCCGTACCCTAAGCCTAACCCTAAGCCTAACCTTAACCCTAGGCTACCCTTGACTGCTTCTGCCTCCAATAGATTTCCTAAGCACTAGTGTTTTAAGGAACGGCTTAAAAACAGAATCCTAATGTGATTTCTTTATAATGGGTGTGTTCCTTATCTTATCCTACTGTCTAAACTCTTCTCCATGGCTGGACCCCCAAATAATATTCCTTTACGTGCTAAGGGGTATCTAGAGAGTGGGATAGGTTTAATAACTACCCTAACCCTAACGCGTACCCTAACCCTAACTCCTACCCTAACCCTAACACGTACCCTAATCCTAACCCGTACCCTAAACTGAGCCCTAACCCTAACACTAACCCTAACCCTAACCCTAACCCATACCCTACACCGTACCCGAACCCCTCCCCGAAACCATACCCTAAGCCGTACCCTAAGCCTAACCCTAAGCCTAACCCTAACCCTAGGCTACCCTTGACTGCTTCTGCCTCCAATAGATTTCCTAAGCACTAGTGTTTGAAGGAACAGCTTAAAAAGAGAATCCTAATGTGATTTCTTTATAATGGGTGTGTTCCTTATCTTATCCTAGTGTCTAAACTCTTCTCCATGGCTGGACCCCCAAATAATATTCCTTTACGTGCTAAGGGGTATCTAGAGAGTGGGATAGGTTTAATAACTACCCTAACCCTAACGCGTACCCTAACCCTAACCCCTACCCTAACCCTAACCCGTACCCTAATCCTAACCCGTACCCTAAACCGAGCCCTAACCCTAACACTAACCCTAACCCTAACCCTAACCCATACCCTACGCCATACCCGAACCCCTCCCCGAACCCGTACCCTAAGCCGTACCCTAAGCCTAACCCTAAGCCTAACCCTAACCCTAGGCTACCCTTGACTGCTTCTGCCTCCAATAGATTTCCTAAGCACTAGTGTTTGAAGGAACAGCTTAAAAAGAGAATCCTAATGTGATTTCTTTATAATGGGTGTGTTCCTTATCTTATCCTAGTGTCTAAACTCTTCTCCATGGCAGGACCCCCAAATAATATTCCTTTACATGCTAAGGGGTATCTAGAGAGTGAGATAGGTTTAATAACTACCCTAACCCTAACGCGTACCCTAACCCTAACCCCTACCCTAACCCTAAAACGTACCCTAATCCTAACCCGTACACAAAACCGAGCCCTAACCCTAACTCAAACCCTAACCCTAACCCTAACCCATACCCTACGCCGTACCCGAACCCCTCCCCGAACCCGTACCCTAAGCCGTACCCTAACCCTAACCCTAAGCCTAACCCTAACCCTAGGCTACCCTTGACTGCTTCTGCCTCCAATAGATTTCCTAAGCACTAGTGTTTGAAGGAACAGCTTAAAAAGAGAATCCTAATGTGATTTCTTTATAATGGGTGTGTTCCTTATCTTATCGTAGTGTCTAAACTCTTCTCCATGGCTGGACCCGCAAATAATATTCCTTTACGTGCTAAGGGGTATCTAGAGAGTGGGATAGGTTTACTAACTACCCTAACCCTAATGCGTACCCTAACCCTAACCCCTACCCTAACCCTAACACGTACCCTAATCCTAACCCGTACACTAAACCGAGCCCTAACCCTAACTCAAACCCTAACCCTAACCCTAACCCATACCCTACGCCGTACCCGAACCCCTCCCCGAACCCCTACCCTAAGCCTAACCCTAACCCTAACCCTAAGCCTAACCCTAACCCTAGGCTACCCTTGACTGCTTCTGCCTCCAATAGATTTCCTAAGCACTAGTGTTTGAAGGAACAACTTAAAAAGAGAATCCTAATGTGATTTCTTTATAATGTATGTGTTCCTTATTTTATCCTAGTGTCTAAACTCTTCTCCATGGCTGGACCCGCAAATAATATTCCTTTACGTGCTAAGGGGTATCTAGAGAGTGGGATAGGTTTAATAACTACCCTAACCCTAACGCGTACCCTAACCCTAACCCCTACCCTAACCCTAACACGTACCCTAATCCTAACCCGTACCCTAAACCGAGCCCTAACCCTAACACTAACCCTAAACCTAACCCTAACCCATACCCTACACCGTACCCGAACCCCTCCCCAAACCCGTACCCTAAGCCGTACCCTAAGCCTAACCCTAAGCCTAACCCTAACCCTAGGCTACCCTTGACTGCTTCTGCCTCCAACAGATTTCCTAAGCACTAATGTTTGAAGGAAAAGCTTAAAAAGAGAATCCTAATGTGATTTCTTTATAATGGGTGTGTTCCTTATCTTATCCTAGTGTCTAAACTCTTCTCCATGGCTGGACCCCCAAATAATATTCCTTTACGTGCTAAGGGGTATCTAGAGAGTGGGATAGGTTTAATAACTACCCTAACCCTAACGCGTACCCTAACCCTAACCCCTACCCTAACCCTAACACGTACCCTAATCCTAACCCGTACCCTAAACCGAGCCCTAACCCTAACACTAACCCTAACCCTAACCCTAACACATACCCTACGCCGTACCCGAACCCCTCCACGAACCCGTAGCCTAAGCCGTACCCTAAGCCTAACCCTAAGCCTAACCCTAACCCTAGGCTACCCTTGACTGCTTCTGCCTCCAATAGATTTCCTAAGCACTAGTGTTTGAAGGAACAGCTTAAAAAGAGAATCCTAATGTGATTTCTTTATAATGGGTGTGTTCCTTATCTTATCCTAGTGTCTAAACTCTTCTCCATGGCTGGACCCCCAAATAATATTCCTTTACGTGCTAAGGGGTATCTAGAGAGTGGGATAGGTTTAATAACTACCCTAACCCTAACGCGTACCCTAACCCTAACCCCTACCCTAACCCTAACACGTACCCTAATCCTAACCCGTATCCTAAACCGATCCCTAACCCAAACACTAACCCTATCCCTAACCCTAACCCATACCCTACGCCGTACCCGAACCCCTCCCCGAACCCGTACCCTAAGCCGTACCCTAACCCTAACCCTAAGCCTAACCCTAACCCTAGGCTACCCTTGACTGCTTCTGCCTCCAATAGATTTCCTAAGCACTAGTGTTTTAAGGAACAGCTTAAAAAGAGAATCCTAATGTGATTTCTTTATAATGGTTGTGTTCCTTATCTTATCCTAGTGTCTAAACTCTTCTCCATGGCTGGACCCCCAAATAATATTCCTTTACGTGCTAAGGGGTATCTAGAGAGTGGGATAGGTTTAATAACTACCCTAACCCTAATGCGTACCCTAACCCTAACCCCTACCCTAACCCTAACACGTACCCTAATCCTAACCCGTACCCTGAACCGAGCCCTAACCCTAACACTAACCCTAACCCTAACCCTAACCCATACCCTACGCCGTACCCGAACCCCTCCCCGAACCCGTACCATAAGCCGTACCCTAAGCCTAACCCTAAGCCTAACCCTAACCCTAGGCTACCCTTGACTGCTTCTGCCTCCAATAGATTTCCTAAGCACTAGTGTTTGAAGGAACAGCTTAAAAAGAGAATCCTAATGTGATTTCTTTATAATGGGTGTGTTCCTTATCTTATCCTAGTGTCTAAACTCTTCTCCATGGCTGGACCCCCAAATAATATTCCTTTACATGCTAAGGGGTATCTAGAGAGTGGGATAGGTTTAATAACTACCCTAACCCTAACGCGTACCCTAACCCTAACCCCTACCCTAACCCTAAAACGTACCCTAATCCTAACCCGTACACTAAACCGAGCCCTAACCCTAACTCAAACCCTAACCCTAACCCTAACCCATACCCTACGCTGTACCCGAACCCCTCCCCGAACCCGTAGCCTAAGCCGTACCCTAAGCCTAACCCTAAGCCTAACCCTAACCCTAGGCTACCCTTGACTGCTTCTGCCTCCAATAGATTTCCTAAGCACTAGTGTTTGAAGGAACAGCTTAAAAAGAGAATCCTAATGTGATTTCTTTATAATGGGTGTGTTCCTTATCTTATCCTAGTGTCTAAACTCTTCTCCATGGCTGGACCCCCCAATAATATTCCTTTACGTGCTAAGGGGTATCTAGAGAGTGGGATAGGTTTAATAACTACCCTAACCCTAACACGTACCCTAACCCTAACCCCTACCCTAACCCTAACACGTACCCTAATCCTAACCCGTACCCTGAACCGAGCCCTAACCCTAACACTAACCCTAACCCTAACCCTAACCCATACCCTACGCCGTACCCGAACCCCTCCCCGAACCCGTACCCTAAGCCGTACCCTAACCCTAACCCTAAGCCTAACCCTAACCCTAGGCTACCCTTGACTGCTTCTGCCTCCAATAGATTTCCTAAGCACTAGTGTTTTAAGGAACGGCTTAAAAACAGAATCCTAATGTGATTTCTTTATAATGGGTGTGTTCCTTATCTTATCCTAGTGTCTAAACTCTTCTCCATGGCTGGACCCCCAAATAATATTCCTTTACGTGCTAAGGGGTATCTAGAGAGTGGGATAGGTTTAATAACTACCCTAACCCTAACGCGTACCCTAACCCTAACCCCTAACCTAACCCTAACCCGTACCCTAATCCTAACCCGTACCCTAAACTGAGCCCTAACCCTAACACTAACCCTAACCCTAACCCTAACCCATACCCTACACCGTACCCGAACCCCTCCCCGAAACCGTACCCTAAGCCGTACCCTAAGCCTAACCCTAAGCCTAACCCTAACCCTAGGCTACCCTTGACTGCTTCTGCCTCCAATAGATTTCCTAAGCACTAGTGTTCCAAGGAACAGCTTAAAAAGAGAATCCTAATGTGATTTCTTTATAATGGGTGTGTTCCTTATCTTATCCTAGTGTCTAAACTCTTCTCCATGGCTGGACCCCCAAATAATATTCCTTTACGTGCTAAGGGGTATCTAGAGAGTGGGATAGGTTTAATAACTACCCTAACCCTAACGCGTACCCTAACCCTAACCCCTACCCTAACCCTAAAACGTACCCTAATCCTAACCCGTACACTAAACCGAGCCCTAACCCTAACTCAAACCCTAACCCTAACCCATACCCTACGCCGTACCCGAACCCCTCCCCGAACCCGAACCCTAAGCCGTACCCTAAGCCTAACCCTAAGCCTAACCCTAACCCTAGGCTACCCTTGACTGCTTCTGCCTCCAATAGATTTCCTAAGCACTAGTGTTTGAAGGAACAGCTTAAAAAGAGAATCCTAATGTGATTTCTTTATAATGGGTGTGTTCCTTATCTTATCCTAGTGTCTAAACTCTTCTCCATGGCTGGACCCCCAAATAATATTCCTTTACGTGCTAAGGGGTATCTAGAGAGTGGGATAGGTTTAATAACTACCCTAACCCTAACGCGTACCCTAACCCTAACCCCTACCCTAACCCTAACACGTACCCTAATCCTAACCCGTACCCTAAACCGAGCCCTAACCCTAACACTAACCCTAACCCTAACCCTAACCCATACCCTACGCCGTACCCGAACCCCTCCCCGAACCCGTAGCCTAAGCCGTACCCTAAGCCTAACCCTAAGCCTAACCCTAAACCTAGGCTACCCTTGACTGCTTCTGCCTCCAATAGATTTCCTAAGCACTAGTGTTTGAAGGAACAGCTTAAAAAGAGAATCCTAATGTGATTTCTTTATAATGGGTGTGTTCCTTATCTTATCCTAGTGTCTAAACTCTTCTCCATGGCTGGACCCCCAAATAATATTCCTTTACGTGCTAAGGGGTATCTAGAGAGTGGGATAGGTTTAATAACTACCCTAACCCTAACACGTACCCTAACCCTAACCCCTACCCTAACCCTAACACGTACCCTAATCCTAACCCGTACCCTGAACCGAGCCCTAACCCTAACACTAACCCTAACCCTAACCCTAACCCATACCCTACGCCGTACCCGAACACCTCCCCGAAACCGTACCCTAAGCCGTACCCTAAGCCTAACCCTAAGCCTAACCCTAACCCTAGGCTACCCTTGACTGCTTCTGCCTCCAATAGATTTCCTAAGCACTAGTGTTTTAAGGAACGGCTTAAAAACAGAATCCTAATGTGATTTCTTTATAATGGGTGTGTTCCTTATCTTATCCTAGTGTCTAAACTCTTCTCCATGGCTGGACCCCCCAATAATATTCCTTTACGTGCTAAGGGGTATCTAGAGAGTGGGATAGGTTTAATAACTACCCTAACCCTAACACGTACCCTAACCCTAACCCCTACCCTAACCCTAACACGTACCCTAATCCTAACCCGTACCCTGAACCGAGCCCTAACCCTAACACTAACCCTAACCCTAACCCTAACCCATACCCTATGCCGTACCCGAACCCCTCCCCGAACCCGTACCCTAAGCCGTACCCTAACCCTAACCCTAAGCCTAACCCTAACCCTAGGCTACCCTTGACTGCTTCTGCCTCCAATAGATTTCCTAAGCACTAGTGTTTTAAGGAACGGCTTAAAAACAGAATCCTAATGTGATTTCTTTATAATGGGTGTGTTCCTTATCTTATCCTAGTGTCTAAACTCTTCTCCATGGCTGGACCCCCAAATAATATTCCTTTACGTGCTAAGGGGTATCTAGAGAGTGGGATAGGTTTAATAACTACCCTAACCCTAACGCGTACCCTAACCCTAACCCCTAACCTAACCCTAACCCGTACCCTAATCCTAACCCGTACCCTAAACTGAGCCCTAACCCTAACACTAACCCTAACCCTAACCCTAACCCATACCCTACACCGTACCCGAACCCCTCCCCGAAACCGTACCCTAAGCCGTACCCTAAGCCTAACCCTAAGCCTAACCCTAACCCTAGGCTACCCTTGACTGCTTCTGCCTCCAATAGATTTCCTAAGCACTAGTGTTTCAAGGAACAGCTTAAAAAGAGAATCCTAATGTGATTTCTTTATAATGGGTGTGTTCCTTATCTTATCCTAGTGTCTAAACTCTTCTCCATGGCTGGACCCCCAAATAATATTCCTTTACGTGCTAAGGGGTATCTAGAGAGTGGGATAGGTTTAATAACTACCCTAACCCTAACGCGTACCCTAACCCTAACCCCTACCCTAACCCTAAAACGTACCCTAATCCTAACCCGTACACTAAACCGAGCCCTAACCCTAACTCAAACCCTAACCCTAACCCATACCCTACGCCGTACCCGAACCCCTCCCCGAACCCGTACCCTAAGCCTAACCCTAAGCCTAACCCTAACCCTAGGCTACCCTTGACTGCTTCTGCCTCCAATAGATTTCCTAAGCACTAGTGTTTGAAGGAACAGCTTAAAAAGAGAATCCTAATGTGATTTCTTTATAATGGGTGTGTTCCTTATCTTATCCTAGTGTCTAAACTCTTCTCCATGGCTGGACCCCCAAATAATATTCCTTTACGTGCTAAGGGGTATCTAGAGAGTGGGATAGGTTTAATAACTACCCTAACCCTAACGCGTACCCTAACCCTAACCCCTACCCTAACCCTAACACGTACCCTAATCCTAACCCGTACCCTAAACCGAGCCCTAACCCTAACACTAACCCTAACCCTAACCCTAACCCATACCCTACGCCGTACCCGAACCCCTCCCCGAACCCGTAGCCTAAGCCGTACCCTAAGCCTAACCCTAAACCTAGGCTACCCTTGACTGCTTCTGCCTCCAATAGATTTCCTAAGCACTAGTGTTTGAAGGAACAGCTTAAAAAGAGAATCCTAATGTGATTTCTTTATAATGGGTGTGTTCCTTATCTTATCCTAGTGTCTAAACTCTTCTCCATGGCTGGACCCCCAAATAATATTCCTTTACGTGCTAAGGGGTATCTAGAGAGTGGGATAGGTTTAATAACTACCCTAACCCTAACACGTACCCTAACCCTAACCCCTACCCTAACCCTAACACGTACCCTAATCCTAACCCGTACCCTGAACCGAGCCCTAACCCTAACACTAACCCTAACCCTAACCCTAACCCATACCCTACGCCGTACCCGAACCCCTCCCCGAACCCGTACCCTAAGCCGTACCCTAACCCTAACCCTAAGCCTAACCCTAACCCTAGGCTACCCTTGACTGCTTCTGCCTCCAATAGATTTCCTAAGCACTAGTGTTTTAAGGAACGGCTTAAAAACAGAATCCTAATGTGATTTCTTTATAATGGGTGTGTTCCTTATCTTATCCTAGTGTCTAAACTCTTCTCCATGGCTGGACCCCCAAATAATATTCCTTTACGTGCTAAGGGGTATCTAGAGAGTGGGATAGGTTTAATAACTACCCTAACCCTAACGCGTACCCTAACCCTAACCCCTAACCTAACCCTAACCCGTACCCTAATCCTAACCCGTACCCTAAACTGAGCCCTAACCCTAACACTAACCCTAACCCTAACCCTAACCCATACCCTACACCGTACCCGAACCCCTCCCCGAAACCGTACCCTAAGCCGTACCCTAAGCCTAACCCTAAGCCTAACCCTAACCCTAGGCTACCCTTGACTGCTTCTGCCTCCAATAGATTTCCTAAGCACTAGTGTTTCAAGGAACAGCTTAAAAAGAGAATCCTAATGTGATTTCTTTATAATGGGTGTGTTCCTTATCTTATCCTAGTGTCTAAACTCTTCTCCATGGCTGGACCCCCAAATAATATTCCTTTACGTGCTAAGGGGTATCTAGAGAGTGGGATAGGTTTAATAACTACCCTAACCCTAACGCGTACCCTAACCCTAACCCCTACCCTAACCCTAAAACGTACCCTAATCCTAACCCGTACACTAAACCGAGCCCTAACCCTAACTCAAACCCTAACCCTAACCCATACCCTACGCCGTACCCGAACCCCTCCCCGAACCCGTACCCTAAGCCGTACCCTAAGCCTAACCCTAAGCCTAACCCTAACCCTAGGCTACCCTTGACTGCTTCTGCCTCCAATAGATTTCCTAAGCACTAGTGTTTGAAGGAACAGCTTAAAAAGAGAATCCTAATGTGATTTCTTTATAATGGGTGTGTTCCTTATCTTATCCTAGTGTCTAAACTCTTCTCCATGGCTGGACCCCCAAATAATATTCCTTTACGTGCTAAGGGGTATCTAGAGAGTGGGATAGGTTTAATAACTACCCTAACCCTAACGCGTACCCTAACCCTAACCCCTACCCTAACCCTAACACGTACCCTAATCCTAACCCGTACCCTAAACCGAGCCCTAACCCTAACACTAACCCTAACCCTAACCCTAACCCATACCCTACGCCGTACCCGAACCCCTCCCCGAACCCGTAGCCTAAGCCGTACCCTAAGCCTAACCCTAAGCCTAACCCTAAACCTAGGCTACCCTTGACTGCTTCTGCCTCCAATAGATTTCCTAAGCACTAGTGTTTGAAGGAACAGCTTAAAAAGAGAATCCTAATGTGATTTCTTTATAATGGGTGTGTTCCTTATCTTATCCTAGTGTCTAAACTCTTCTCCATGGCTGGACCCCCAAATAATATTCCTTTACGTGCTAAGGGGTATCTAGAGAGTGGGATAGGTTTAATAACTACCCTAACCCTAACACGTACCCTAACCCTAACCCCTACCCTAACCCTAACACGTACCCTAATCCTAACCCGTACCCTGAACCGAGCCCTAACCCTAACACTAACCCTAACCCTAACCCTAACCCATACCCTACGCCGTACCCGAACACCTCCCCGAAACCGTACCCTAAGCCGTACCCTAAGCCTAACCCTAAGCCTAACCCTAACCCTAGGCTACCCTTGACTGCTTCTGCCTCCAATAGATTTCCTAAGCACTAGTGTTTTAAGGAACGGCTTAAAAACAGAATCCTAATGTGATTTCTTTATAATGGGTGTGTTCCTTATCTTATCCTAGTGTCTAAACTCTTCTCCATGGCTGGACCCCCAAATAATATTCCTTTACGTGCTAAGGGGTATCTAGAGAGTGGGATAGGTTTAATAACTACCCTAACCCTAACACGTACCCTAACCCTAACCCCTACCCTAACCCTAACACGTACCCTAATCCTAACCCGTACCCTGAACCGAGCCCTAACCCTAACACTAACCCTAACCCTAACCCTAACCCATACCCTACGCCGTACCCGAACCCCTCCCCGAACCCGTACCCTAAGCCGTACCCTAAGCCTAACCCTAAGCCTAACCTTAACCCTAGGCTACCCTTGACTGCTTCTGCCTCCAATAGATTTCCTAAGCACTAGTGTTTTAAGGAACGGCTTAAAAACAGAATCCTAATGTGATTTCTTTATAATGGGTGTGTTCCTTATCTTATCCTACTGTCTAAACTCTTCTCCATGGCTGGACCCCCAAATAATATTCCTTTACGTGCTAAGGGGTATCTAGAGAGTGGGATAGGTTTAATAACTACCCTAACCCTAACGCGTACCCTAACCCTAACCCCTACCCTAACCCTAACACGTACCCTAATCCTAACCCGTACCCTAAACTGAGCCCTAACCCTAACACTAACCCTAACCCTAACCCTAACCCATACCCTACACCGTACCCGAACCCCTCCCCGAAACCATACCCTAAGCCGTACCCTAAGCCTAACCCTAACCCTAGGCTACCCTTGACTGCTTCTGCCTCCAATAGATTTCCTAAGCACTAGTGTTTGAAGGAACAGCTTAAAAAGAGAATCCTAATGTGATTTCTTTATAATGGGTGTGTTCCTTATCTTATCCTAGTGTCTAAACTCTTCTCCATGGCTGGACCCCCAAATAATATTCCTTTACGTGCTAAGGGGTATCTAGAGAGTGGGATAGGTTTAATAACTACCCTAACCCTAACACGTACCCTAACCCTAACCCCTACCCTAACCCTAACACGTACCCTAATCCTAACCCGTACCCTGAACCGAGCCCTAACCCTAACACTAACCCTAACCCTAACCCTAACCCATACCCTACGCCGTACCCGAACCCCTCCCCGAACCCGTACCCTAAGCCGTACCCTAACCCTAACCCTAAGCCTAACCCTAACCCTAGGCTACCCTTGACTGCTTCTGCCTCCAATAGATTTCCTAAGCACTAGTGTTTTAAGGAACGGCTTAAAAACAGAATCCTAATGTGATTTCTTTATAATGGGTGTGTTCCTTATCTTATCCTAGTGTCTAAACTCTTCTCCATGGCTGGACCCCCAAATAATATTCCTTTACGTGCTAAGGGGTATCTAGAGAGTGGGATAGGTTTAATAACTACCCTAACCCTAACGCGTACCCTAACCCTAACCCCTAACCTAACCCTAACCCGTACCCTAATCCTAACCCGTACCCTAAACTGAGCCCTAACCCTAACACTAACCCTAACACTAACCCTAACCCATACCCTACACCGTACCCGAACCCCTCCCCGAAACCGTACCCTAAGCCGTACCCTAAGCCTAACCCTAAGCCTAACCCTAACCCTAGGCTACCCTTGACTGCTTCTGCCTCCAATAGATTTCCTAAGCACTAGTGTTTCAAGGAACAGCTTAAAAAGAGAATCCTAATGTGATTTCTTTATAATGGGTGTGTTCCTTATCTTATCCTAGTGTCTAAACTCTTCTCCATGGCTGGACCCCCAAATAATATTCCTTTACGTGCTAAGGGGTATCTAGAGAGTGGGATAGGTTTAATAACTACCCTAACCCTAACGCGTACCCTAACCCTAACCCCTACCCTAACCCTAAAACGTACCCTAATCCTAACCCGTACACTAAACCGAGCCCTAACCCTAACTCAAACCCTAACCCTAACCCATACCCTACGCCGTACCCGAACCCCTCCCCGAACCCGTACCCTAAGCCGTACCCTAAGCCTAACCCTAAGCCTAACCCTAACCCTAGGCTACCCTTGACTGCTTCTGCCTCCAATAGATTTCCTAAGCACTAGTGTTTGAAGGAACAGCTTAAAAAGAGAATCCTAATGTGATTTCTTTATAATGGGTGTGTTCCTTATCTTATCCTAGTGTCTAAACTCTTCTCCATGGCTGGACCCCCAAATAATATTCCTTTACGTGCTAAGGGGTATCTAGAGAGTGGGATAGGTTTAATAACTACCCTAACCCTAACGCGTACCCTAACCCTAACCCCTACCCTAACCCTAACACGTACCCTAATCCTAACCCGTACCCTAAACCGAGCCCTAACCCTAACACTAACCCTAACCCTAACCCTAACCCATACCCTACGCCGTACCCGAACCCCTCCCCGAACCCGTAGCCTAAGCCGTACCCTAAGCCTAACCCTAAGCCTAACCCTAAACCTAGGCTACCCTTGACTGCTTCTGCCTCCAATAGATTTCCTAAGCACTAGTGTTTGAAGGAACAGCTTAAAAAGAGAATCCTAATGTGATTTCTTTATAATGGGTGTGTTCCTTATCTTATCCTAGTGTCTAAACTCTTCTCCATGGCTGGACCCCCAAATAATATTCCTTTACGTGCTAAGGGGTATCTAGAGAGTGGGATAGGTTTAATAACTACCCTAACCCTAACACGTACCCTAACCCTAACCCCTACCCTAACCCTAACACGTACCCTAATCCTAACCCGTACCCTGAACCGAGCCCTAACCCTAACACTAACCCTAACCCTAACCCTAACCCATACCCTACGCCGTACCCGAACACCTCCCCGAAACCGTACCCTAAGCCGTACCCTAAGCCTAACCCTAAGCCTAACCCTAACCCTAGGCTACCCTTGACTGCTTCTGCCTCCAATAGATTTCCTAAGCACTAGTGTTTTAAGGAACGGCTTAAAAACAGAATCCTAATGTGATTTCTTTATAATGGGTGTGTTCCTTATCTTATCCTAGTGTCTAAACTCTTCTCCATGGCTGGACCCCCAAATAATATTCCTTTACGTGCTAAGGGGTATCTAGAGAGTGGGATAGGTTTAATAACTACCCTAACCCTAACACGTACCCTAACCCTAACCCCTACCCTAACCCTAACACGTACCCTAATCCTAACCCGTACCCTGAACCGAGCCCTAACCCTAACACTAACCCTAACCCTAACCCTAACCCATACCCTACGCCGTACCCGAACCCCTCCCCGAACCCGTACCCTAAGCCGTACCCTAAGCCTAACCCTAAGCCTAACCTTAACCCTAGGCTACCCTTGACTGCTTCTGCCTCCAATAGATTTCCTAAGCACTAGTGTTTTAAGGAACGGCTTAAAAACAGAATCCTAATGTGATTTCTTTATAATGGGTGTGTTCCTTATCTTATCCTACTGTCTAAACTCTTCTCCATGGCTGGACCCCCAAATAATATTCCTTTACGTGCTAAGGGGTATCTAGAGAGTGGGATAGGTTTAATAACTACCCTAACCCTAACGCGTACCCTAACCCTAACCCCTACCCTAACCCTAACACGTACCCTAATCCTAACCCGTACCCTAAACTGAGCCCTAACCCTAACACTAACCCTAACCCTAACCCTAACCCATACCCTACACCGTACCCGAACCCCTCCCCGAAACCATACCCTAAGCCGTACCCTAAGCCTAACCCTAAGCCTAACCCTAACCCTAGGCTACCCTTGACTGCTTCTGCCTCCAATAGATTTCCTAAGCACTAGTGTTTGAAGGAACAGCTTAAAAAGAGAATCCTAATGTGATTTCTTTATAATGGGTGTGTTCCTTATCTTATCCTAGTGTCTAAACTCTTCTCCATGGCTGGACCCCCAAATAATATTCCTTTACGTGCTAAGGGGTATCTAGAGAGTGGGATAGGTTTAATAACTACCCTAACCCTAACGCGTACCCTAACCCTAACCCCTACCCTAACCCTAACCCGTACCCTAATCCTAACCCGTACCCTAAACCGAGCCCTAACCCTAACACTAACCCTAACCCTAACACTAACCCATACCCTACGCCATACCCGAACCCCTCCCCGAACCCGTACCCTAAGCCGTACCCTAAGCCTAACCCTAAGCCTAACCCTAACCCTAGGCTACCCTTGACTGCTTCTGCCTCCAATAGATTTCCTAAGCACTAGTGTTTGAAGGAACAGCTTAAAAAGAGAATCCTAATGTGATTTCTTTATAATGGGTGTGTTCCTTATCTTATCCTAGTGTCTAAACTCTTCTCCATGGCTGGACCCCCAAATAATATTCCTTTACATGCTAAGGGGTATCTAGAGAGTGAGATAGGTTTAATAACTACCCTAACCCTAACGCGTACCCTAACCCTAACCCCTACCCTAACCCTAAAACGTACCCTAATCCTAACCCGTACACAAAACCGAGCCCTAACCCTAACTCAAACCCTAACCCTAACCCTAACCCATACCCTACGCCGTACCCGAACCCCTCCCCGAACCCGTACCCTAAGCCGTACCCTAACCCTAACCCTAAGCCTAACCCTAACCCTAGGCTACCCTTGACTGCTTCTGCCTCCAATAGATTTCCTAAGCACTAGTGTTTGAAGGAACAGCTTAAAAAGAGAATCCTAATGTGATTTCTTTATAATGGGTGTGTTCCTTATCTTATCGTAGTGTCTAAACTCTTCTCCATGGCTGGACCCGCAAATAATATTCCTTTACGTGCTAAGGGGTATCTAGAGAGTGGGATAGGTTTACTAACTACCCTAACCCTAATGCGTACCCTAACCCTAACCCCTACCCTAACCCTAACACGTACCCTAATCCTAACCCGTACACTAAACCGAGCCCTAACCCTAACTCAAACCCTAACCCTAACCCTAACCCATACCCTACGCCGTACCCGAACCCCTCCCCGAACCCCTACCCTAAGCCTAACCCTAACCCTAACCCTAAGCCTAACCCTAACCCTAGGCTACCCTTGACTGCTTCTGCCTCCAATAGATTTCCTAAGCACTAGTGTTTGAAGGAACAACTTAAAAAGAGAATCCTAATGTGATTTCTTTATAATGTATGTGTTCCTTATTTTATCCTAGTGTCTAAACTCTTCTCCATGGCTGGACCCGCAAATAATATTCCTTTACGTGCTAAGGGGTATCTAGAGAGTGGGATAGGTTTAATAACTACCCTAACCCTAACGCGTACCCTAACCCTAACCCCTACCCTAACCCTAACACGTACCCTAATCCTAACCCGTACCCTAAACCGAGCCCTAACCCTAACACTAACCCTAAACCTAACCCTAACCCATACCCTACACCGTACCCGAACCCCTCCCCAAACCCGTACCCTAAGCCGTACCCTAAGCCTAACCCTAAGCCTAACCCTAACCCTAGGCTACCCTTGACTGCTTCTGCCTCCAACAGATTTCCTAAGCACTAATGTTTGAAGGAAAAGCTTAAAAAGAGAATCCTAATGTGATTTCTTTATAATGGGTGTGTTCCTTATCTTATCCTAGTGTCTAAACTCTTCTCCATGGCTGGACCCCCAAATAATATTCCTTTACGTGCTAAGGGGTATCTAGAGAGTGGGATAGGTTTAATAACTACCCTAACCCTAACGCGTACCCTAACCCTAACCCCTACCCTAACCCTAACACGTACCCTAATCCTAACCCGTACCCTAAACCGAGCCCTAACCCTAACACTAACCCTAACCCTAACCCTAACACATACCCTACGCCGTACCCGAACCCCTCCACGAACCCGTAGCCTAAGCCGTACCCTAAGCCTAACCCTAAGCCTAACCCTAACCCTAGGCTACCCTTGACTGCTTCTGCCTCCAATAGATTTCCTAAGCACTAGTGTTTGAAGGAACAGCTTAAAAAGAGAATCCTAATGTGATTTCTTTATAATGGGTGTGTTCCTTATCTTATCCTAGTGTCTAAACTCTTCTCCATGGCTGGACCCCCAAATAATATTCCTTTACGTGCTAAGGGGTATCTAGAGAGTGGGATAGGTTTAATAACTACCCTAACCCTAACGCGTACCCTAACCCTAACCCCTACCCTAACCCTAACACGTACCCTAATCCTAACCCGTATCCTAAACCGATCCCTAACCCAAACACTAACCCTATCCCTAACCCTAACCCATACCCTACGCCGTACCCGAACCCCTCCCCGAACCCGTACCCTAAGCCGTACCCTAACCCTAACCCTAAGCCTAACCCTAACCCTAGGCTACCCTTGACTGCTTCTGCCTCCAATAGATTTCCTAAGCACTAGTGTTTTAAGGAACAGCTTAAAAAGAGAATCCTAATGTGATTTCTTTATAATGGTTGTGTTCCTTATCTTATCCTAGTGTCTAAACTCTTCTCCATGGCTGGACCCCCAAATAATATTCCTTTACGTGCTAAGGGGTATCTAGAGAGTGGGATAGGTTTAATAACTACCCTAACCCTAATGCGTACCCTAACCCTAACCCCTACCCTAACCCTAACACGTACCCTAATCCTAACCCGTACCCTGAACCGAGCCCTAACCCTAACACTAACCCTAACCCTAACCCTAACCCATACCCTACGCCGTACCCGAACCCCTCCCCGAACCCGTACCATAAGCCGTACCCTAAGCCTAACCCTAAGCCTAACCCTAACCCTAGGCTACCCTTGACTGCTTCTGCCTCCAATAGATTTCCTAAGCACTAGTGTTTGAAGGAACAGCTTAAAAAGAGAATCCTAATGTGATTTCTTTATAATGGGTGTGTTCCTTATCTTATCCTAGTGTCTAAACTCTTCTCCATGGCTGGACCCCCAAATAATATTCCTTTACATGCTAAGGGGTATCTAGAGAGTGGGATAGGTTTAATAACTACCCTAACCCTAACGCGTACCCTAACCCTAACCCCTACCCTAACCCTAAAACGTACCCTAATCCTAACCCGTACACTAAACCGAGCCCTAACCCTAACCCTAACCCTAACCCTAACCCTAACCCTAACCCTAACCCTAACCGAGCCCTAACCCTAACACTAACCCTAACCCTAACCCTAACCCATACCCTACGCCGTACCCGAACCCCTCCCCGAACCCGTACCCTAAGCCGTACCCTAACCCTAACCCTAAGCCTAACCCTAACCCTAGGCTACCCTTGACTGCTTCTGCCTCCAATAGATTTCCTAAGCACTAGTGTTTTAAGGAACGGCTTAAAAACAGAATCCTAATGTGATTTCTTTATAATGGGTGTGTTCCTTATCTTATCCTAGTGTCTAAACTCTTCTCCATGGCTGGACCCCCAAATAATATTCCTTTACGTGCTAAGGGGTATCTAGAGAGTGGGATAGGTTTAATAACTACCCTAACCCTAACGCGTACCCTAACCCTAACCCCTAACCTAACCCTAACCCGTACCCTAATCCTAACCCGTACCCTAAACTGAGCCCTAACCCTAACACTAACCCTAACCCTAACCCTAACCCATACCCTACACCGTACCCGAACCCCTCCCCGAAACCGTACCCTAAGCCGTACCCTAAGCCTAACCCTAAGCCTAACCCTAACCCTAGGCTACCCTTGACTGCTTCTGCCTCCAATAGATTTCCTAAGCACTAGTGTTCCAAGGAACAGCTTAAAAAGAGAATCCTAATGTGATTTCTTTATAATGGGTGTGTTCCTTATCTTATCCTAGTGTCTAAACTCTTCTCCATGGCTGGACCCCCAAATAATATTCCTTTACGTGCTAAGGGGTATCTAGAGAGTGGGATAGGTTTAATAACTACCCTAACCCTAACGCGTACCCTAACCCTAACCCCTACCCTAACCCTAAAACGTACCCTAATCCTAACCCGTACACTAAACCGAGCCCTAACCCTAACTCAAACCCTAACCCTAACCCATACCCTACGCCGTACCCGAACCCCTCCCCGAACCCGAACCCTAAGCCGTACCCTAAGCCTAACCCTAAGCCTAACCCTAACCCTAGGCTACCCTTGACTGCTTCTGCCTCCAATAGATTTCCTAAGCACTAGTGTTTGAAGGAACAGCTTAAAAAGAGAATCCTAATGTGATTTCTTTATAATGGGTGTGTTCCTTATCTTATCCTAGTGTCTAAACTCTTCTCCATGGCTGGACCCCCAAATAATATTCCTTTACGTGCTAAGGGGTATCTAGAGAGTGGGATAGGTTTAATAACTACCCTAACCCTAACGCGTACCCTAACCCTAACCCCTACCCTAACCCTAACACGTACCCTAATCCTAACCCGTACCCTAAACCGAGCCCTAACCCTAACACTAACCCTAACCCTAACCCTAACCCATACCCTACGCCGTACCCGAACCCCTCCCCGAACCCGTAGCCTAAGCCGTACCCTAAGCCTAACCCTAAGCCTAACCCTAAACCTAGGCTACCCTTGACTGCTTCTGCCTCCAATAGATTTCCTAAGCACTAGTGTTTGAAGGAACAGCTTAAAAAGAGAATCCTAATGTGATTTCTTTATAATGGGTGTGTTCCTTATCTTATCCTAGTGTCTAAACTCTTCTCCATGGCTGGACCCCCAAATAATATTCCTTTACGTGCTAAGGGGTATCTAGAGAGTGGGATAGGTTTAATAACTATCCTAACCCTAACACGTACCCTAACCCTAACCCCTACCCTAACCCTAACACGTACCCTAATCCTAACCCGTACCCTGAACCGAGCCCTAACCCTAACACTAACCCTAACCCTAACCCTAACCCATACCCTACGCCGTACCCGAACACCTCCCCGAAACCGTACCCTAAGCCGTACCCTAAGCCTAACCCTAAGCCTAACCCTAACCCTAGGCTACCCTTGACTGCTTCTGCCTCCAATAGATTTCCTAAGCACTAGTGTTTTAAGGAACGGCTTAAAAACAGAATCCTAATGTGATTTCTTTATAATGGGTGTGTTCCTTATCTTATCCTAGTGTCTAAACTCTTCTCCATGGCTGGACCCCCAAATAATATTCCTTTACGTGCTAAGGGGTATCTAGAGAGTGGGATAGGTTTAATAACTACCCTAACCCTAACACGTACCCTAACCCTAACCCCTACCCTAACCCTAACACGTACCCTAATCCTAACCCGTACCCTGAACCGAGCCCTAACCCTAACACTAACCCTAACCCTAACCCTAACCCATACCCTACGCCGTACCCGAACCCCTCCCCGAACCCGTACCCTAAGCCGTACCCTAAGCCTAACCCTAAGCCTAACCTTAACCCTAGGCTACCCTTGACTGCTTCTGCCTCCAATAGATTTCCTAAGCACTAGTGTTTTAAGGAACGGCTTAAAAACAGAATCCTAATGTGATTTCTTTATAATGGGTGTGTTCCTTATCTTATCCTACTGTCTAAACTCTTCTCCATGGCTGGACCCCCAAATAATATTCCTTTACGTGCTAAGGGGTATCTAGAGAGTGGGATAGGTTTAATAACTACCCTAACCCTAACGCGTACCCTAACCCTAACCCCTACCCTAACCCTAACACGTACCCTAATCCTAACCCGTACCCTAAACTGAGCCCTAACCCTAACACTAACCCTAACCCTAACCCTAACCCATACCCTACACCGTACCCGAACCCCTCCCCGAAACCATACCCTAAGCCGTACCCTAAGCCTAACCCTAAGCCTAACCCTAACCCTAGGCTACCCTTGACTGCTTCTGCCTCCAATAGATTTCCTAAGCACTAGTGTTTCAAGGAACAGCTTAAAAAGAGAATCCTAATGTGATTTCTTTATAATGGGTGTGTTCCTTTTCTTATCCTAGTGTCTAAACTCTTCTCCATGGCTGGACCCCCAAATAATATTCCTTTACGTGCTAAGGGGTATCTAGAGAGTGGGATAGGTTTAATAACTACCCTAACCCTAACGCGTACCCTAACCCTAACCCCTACCCTAACCCTAAAACGTACCCTAATCCTAACCCGTACACTAAACCGAGCCCTAACCCTAACTCAAACCCTAACCCTAACCCTAACCCATACCCTACGCCGTACCCGAACCCCTCCCCGAACCCGTAGCCTAAGCCGTACCCTAAGCCTAACCCTAACCCTAGGCTACCCTTGACTGCTTCTGCCTCCAATAGATTTCCTAAGCACTAGTGTTTGAAGGAACAGCTTAAAAAGAGAATCCTAATGTGATTTCTTTATAATGGGTGTGTTCCTTATCTTATCCTAGTGTCTAAACTCTTCTCCATGGCTGGACCCCCAAATAATATTCCTTTACGTGCTAAGGGGTATCTAGAGAGTGGGATAGGTTTAATAACTACCCTAACCCTAACACGTACCCTAACCCTAACCCCTACCCTAACCCTAACACGTACCCTAATCCTAACCCGTACCCTGAACCGAGCCCTAACCCTAACACTAACCCTAACCCTAACCCTAACCCATACCCTACGCCGTACCCGAACCCCTCCCCGAACCCGTACCCTAAGCCGTACCCTAACCCTAACCCTAAGCCTAACCCTAACCCTAGGCTACCCTTGACTGCTTCTGCCTCCAATAGATTTCCTAAGCACTAGTGTTTCAAGGAACAGCTTAAAAAGAGAATCCTAATGTGATTTCTTTATAATGGGTGTGTTCCTTATCTTATCCTAGTGTCTAAACTCTTCTCCATGGCTGGACCCCCAAATAATATTCCTTTACGTGCTAAGGGGTATCTAGAGAGTGGGATAGGTTTAATAACTACCCTAACCCTAACGCGTACCCTAACCCTAACCCCTACCCTAACCCTAAAACGTACCCTAATCCTAACCCGTACACTAAACCGAGCCCTAACCCTAACTCAAACCCTAACCCTAACCCATACCCTACGCCGTACCCGAACCCCTCCCCGAACCCGTACCCTAAGCCGTACCCTAAGCCTAACCCTAAGCCTAACCCTAACCCTAGGCTACCCTTGACTGCTTCTGCCTCCAATAGATTTCCTAAGCACTAGTGTTTGAAGGAACAGCTTAAAAAGAGAATCCTAATGTGATTTCTTTATAATGGGTGTGTTCCTTATCTTATCCTAGTGTCTAAACTCTTCTCCATGGCTGGACCCCCAAATAATATTCCTTTACGTGCTAAGGGGTATCTAGAGAGTGGGATAGGTTTAATAACTACCCTAACCCTAACGCGTACCCTAACCCTAACCCCTACCCTAACCCTAACACGTACCCTAATCCTAACCCGTACCCTAAACCGAGCCCTAACCCTAACACTAACCCTAACCCTAACCCTAACCCATACCCTACGCCGTACCCGAACCCCTCCCCGAACCCGTAGCCTAAGCCGTACCCTAAGCCTAACCCTAAGCCTAACCCTAAACCTAGGCTACCCTTGACTGCTTCTGCCTCCAATAGATTTCCTAAGCACTAGTGTTTGAAGGAACAGCTTAAAAAGAGAATCCTAATGTGATTTCTTTATAATGGGTGTGTTCCTTATCTTATCCTAGTGTCTAAACTCTTCTCCATGGCTGGACCCCCAAATAATATTCCTTTACGTGCTAAGGGGTATCTAGAGAGTGGGATAGGTTTAATAACTACCCTAACCCTAACACGTACCCTAACCCTAACCCCTACCCTAACCCTAACACGTACCCTAATCCTAACCCGTACCCTGAACCGAGCCCTAACCCTAACACTAACCCTAACCCTAACCCTAACCCATACCCTACGCCGTACCCGAACACCTCCCCGAAACCGTACCCTAAGCCGTACCCTAAGCCTAACCCTAAGCCTAACCCTAACCCTAGGCTACCCTTGACTGCTTCTGCCTCCAATAGATTTCCTAAGCACTAGTGTTTTAAGGAACGGCTTAAAAACAGAATCCTAATGTGATTTCTTTATAATGGGTGTGTTCCTTATCTTATCCTAGTGTCTAAACTCTTCTCCATGGCTGGACCCCCAAATAATATTCCTTTACGTGCTAAGGGGTATCTAGAGAGTGGGATAGGTTTAATAACTACCCTAACCCTAACGCGTACCCTAACCCTAACCCCTACCCTAACCCTAACACGTACCCTAATCCTAACCCGTACCCTAAACTGAGCCCTAACCCTAACACTAACCCTAACCCTAACCCTAACCCATACCCTACACCGTACCCGAACCCCTCCCCGAAACCATACCCTAAGCCGTACCCTAAGCCTAACCCTAAGCCTAACCCTAACCCTAGGCTACCCTTGACTGCTTCTGCCTCCAATAGATTTCCTAAGCACTAGTGTTTGAAGGAACAGCTTAAAAAGAGAATCCTAATGTGATTTCTTTATAATGGGTGTGTTCCTTATCTTATCCTAGTGTCTAAACTCTTCTCCATGGCTGGACCCCCAAATAATATTCCTTTACGTGCTAAGGGGTATCTAGAGAGTGGGATAGGTTTAATAACTACCCTAACCCTAACGCGTACCCTAACCCTAACCCCTACCCTAACCCTAACCCGTACCCTAATCCTAACCCGTACCCTAAACCGAGCCCTAACCCTAACACTAACCCTAACCCTAACCCATACCCTACGCCGTACCCGAACCCCTCCCCGAACCCGTACCCTAAGCCGTACCCTAAGCCTAACCCTAAGCCTAACACTAACCCTAGGCTACCCTTGACTGCTTCTGCCTCCAATAGATTTCCTAAGCACTAGTGTTTGAAGGAACAGCTTAAAAAGAGAATCCTAATGTGATTTCTTTATAATGGGTGTGTTCCTTATCTTATCCTAGTGTCTAAACTCTTCTCCATGGCTGGACCCCCAAATAATATTCCTTTACGTGCTAAGGGGTATCTAGAGAGTGGGATAGGTTTAATAACTACCCTAACCCTAACACGTACCCTAACCCTAACCCCTACCCTAACCCTAACATGTACCCTAATCCTAACCCGTACCCTGAACCGAGCCCTAACCCTAACACTAACCCTAACCCTAACCCTAACCCATACCCTACGCCGTACCCGAACCCCTCCCCGAACCCGTACCCTAAGCCGTACCCTAAGCCTAACCCTAAGCCTAACACTAACCCTAGGCTACCCTTGACTGCTTCTGCCTCCAATAGATTTCCTAAGCACTAGTGTTTTAAGGAACGGCTTAAAAACAGAATCCTAATGTGATTTCTTTATAATGGGTGTGTTCCTTATCTTATCCTAGTGTCTAAACTCTTCTCCATGGCTGGACCCCCAAATAATATTCCTTTACGTGCTAAGGGGTATCTAGAGAGTGGGATAGGTTTAATAACTACCCTAACCCTAACGCGTACCCTAACCCTAACCCCTAACCTAACCCTAACCCGTACCCTAATCCTAACCCGTACCCTAAACTGAGCCCTATCCCTAACACTAACCCTAACCCTAACCCTAACCCATACCCTACACCGTACCCGAACCCCTCCCCGAAACCGTACCCTAAGCCGTACCCTAAGCCTAACCCTAAGCCTAACCCTAACCCTAGGCTACCCTTGACTGCTTCTGCCTCCAATAGATTTCCTAAGCACTAGTGTTTCAAGGAACAGCTTAAAAAGAGAATCCTAATGTGATTTCTTTATAATGGGTGTGTTCCTTATCTTATCCTAGTGTCTAAACTCTTCTCCATGGCTGGACCCCCAAATAATATTCCTTTACGTGCTAAGGGGTATCTAGAGAGTGGGATAGGTTTAATAACTACCCTAACCCTAACGCGTACCCTAACCCTAACCCCTACCCTAACCCTAAAACGTACCCTAATCCTAACCCGTACACTAAACCGAGCCCTAACCCTAACTCAAACCCTAACCCTAACCCATACCCTACGCCGTACCCGAACCCCTCCCCGAACCCGTACCCTAAGCCGTACCCTAAGCCTAACCCTAAGCCTAACCCTAACCCTAGGCTACCCTTGACTGCTTCTGCCTCCAATAGATTTCCTAAGCACTAGTGTTTGAAGGAACAGCTTAAAAAGAGAATCCTAATGTGATTTCTTTATAATGGGTGTGTTCCTTATCTTATCCTAGTGTCTAAACTCTTCTCCATGGCTGGACCCCCAAATAATATTCCTTTACGTGCTAAGGGGTATCTAGAGAGTGGGATAGGTTTAATAACTACCCTAACCCTAACGCGTACCCTAACCCTAACCCCTACCCTAACCCTAACACGTACCCTAATCCTAACCCGTACCCTAAACCGAGCCCTAACCCTAACACTAACCCTAACCCTAACCCTAACCCATACCCTACGCCGTACCCGAACCCCTCCCCGAACCCGTAGCCTAAGCCGTACCCTAAGCCTAACCCTAAGCCTAACCCTAAACCTAGGCTACCCTTGACTGCTTCTGCCTCCAATAGATTTCCTAAGCACTAGTGTTTGAAGGAACAGCTTAAAAAGAGAATCCTAATGTGATTTCTTTATAATGGGTGTGTTCCTTATCTTATCCTAGTGTCTAAACTCTTCTCCATGGCTGGACCCCCAAATAATATTCCTTTACGTGCTAAGGGGTATCTAGAGAGTGGGATAGGTTTAATAACTACCCTAACCCTAACACGTACCCTAACCCTAACCCCTACCCTAACCCTAACACGTACCCTAATCCTAACCCGTACCCTGAACCGAGCCCTAACCCTAACACTAACCCTAACCCTAACCCTAACCCATACCCTACGCCGTACCCGAACACCTCCCCGAAACCGTACCCTAAGCCGTACCCTAAGCCTAACCCTAAGCCTAACCCTAACCCTAGGCTACCCTTGACTGCTTCTGCCTCCAATAGATTTCCTAAGCACTAGTGTTTTAAGGAACGGCTTAAAAACAGAATCCTAATGTGATTTCTTTATAATGGGTGTGTTCCTTATCTTATCCTACTGTCTAAACTCTTCTCCATGGCTGGACCCCCAAATAATATTCCTTTACGTGCTAAGGGGTATCTAGAGAGTGGGATAGGTTTAATAACTACCCTAACCCTAACGCGTACCCTAACCCTAACCCCTACCCTAACCCTAACACGTACCCTAATCCTAACCCGTACCCTAAACTGAGCCCTAACCCTAACACTAACCCTAACCCTAACCCTAACCCATACCCTACACCGTACCCGAACCCCTCCCCGAAACCATACCCTAAGCCGTACCCTAAGCCTAACCCTAAGCCTAACCCTAACCCTAGGCTACCCTTGACTGCTTCTGCCTCCAATAGATTTCCTAAGCACTAGTGTTTGAAGGAACAGCTTAAAAAGAGAATCCTAATGTGATTTCTTTATAATGGGTGTGTTCCTTATCTTATCCTAGTGTCTAAACTCTTCTCCATGGCTGGACCCCCAAATAATATTCCTTTACGTGCTAAGGGGTATCTAGAGAGTGGGATAGGTTTAATAACTACCCTAACCCTAACGCGTACCCTAACCCTAACCCCTACCCTAACCCTAACCCGTACCCTAATCCTAACCCGTACCCTAAACCGAGCCCTAACCCTAACACTAACCCTAACCCTAACCCTAACCCATACCCTACGCCGTACCCGAACGCCTCCCCGAACCCGTACCCTAAGCCGTACCCTAAGCCTAACCCTAAGCCTAACACAAACCCTAGGCTACCCTTGACTGCTTCTGCCTCCAATAGATTTCCTAAGCACTAGTGTTTCAAGGAACAGCTTAAAAAGAGAATCCTAATGTGATTTCTTTATAATGGGTGTGTTCCTTATCTTATCCTAGTGTCTAAACTCTTCTCCATGGCTGGACCCCCAAATAATATTCCTTTACGTGCTAAGGGGTATCTAGAGAGTGGGATAGGTTTAATAACTACCCTAACCCTAACGCGTACCCTAACCCTAACCCCTACCCTAACCCTAAAACGTACCCTAATCCTAACCCGTACACTAAACCGAGCCCTAACCCTAACTCAAACCCTAACACTAACCCATACCCTACGCCGTACCCGAACCCCTCCCCGAACCCGTACCCTAAGCCGTACCCTAAGCCTAACCCTAAGCCTAACCCTAACCCTAGGCTACCCTTGACTGCTTCTGCCTCCAATAGATTTCCTAAGCACTAGTGTTTGAAGGAACAGCTTAAAAAGAGAATCCTAATGTGATTTCTTTATAATGGGTGTGTTCCTTATCTTATCCTAGTGTCTAAACTCTTCTCCATGGCTGGACCCCCAAATAATATTCCTTTACGTGCTAAGGGGTATCTAGAGAGTGGGATAGGTTTAATAACTACCCTAACCCTAACGCGTACCCTAACCCTAACCCCTACCCTAACCCTAACACGTACCCTAATCCTAACCCGTACCCTAAACCGAGCCCTAACCCTAACACTAACCCTAACCCTAACCCTAACCCATACCCTACGCCGTACCCGAACCCCTCCCCGAACCCGTAGCCTAAGCCGTACCCTAAGCCTAACCCTAAGCCTAACCCTAAACCTAGGCTACCCTTGACTGCTTCTGCCTCCAATAGATTTCCTAAGCACTAGTGTTTGAAGGAACAGCTTAAAAAGAGAATCCTAATGTGATTTCTTTATAATGGGTGTGTTCCTTATCTTATCCTAGTGTCTAAACTCTTCTCCATGGCTGGACCCCCAAATAATATTCCTTTACGTGCTAAGGGGTATCTAGAGAGTGGGATAGGTTTAATAACTACCCTAACCCTAACACGTACCCTAACCCTAACCCCTACCCTAACCCTAACACGTACCCTAATCCTAACCCGTACCCTGAACCGAGCCCTAACCCTAACACTAACCCTAACCCTAACCCTAACCCATACCCTACGCCGTACCCGAACACCTCCCGAAACCGTACCCTAAGCCGTACCCTAAGCCTAACCCTAAGCCTAACCCTAACCCTAGGCTACCCTTGACTGCTTCTGCCTCCAATAGATTTCCTAAGCACTAGTGTTTTAAGGAACGGCTTAAAAACAGAATCCTAATGTGATTTCTTTATAATGGGTGTGTTCCTTATCTTATCCTAGTGTCTAAACTCTTCTCCATGGCTGGACCCCCAAATAATATTCCTTTACGTGCTAAGGGGTATCTAGAGAGTGGGATAGGTTTAATAACTACCCTAACCCTAACACGTACCCTAACCCTAACCCCTACCCTAACCCTAACACGTACCCTAATCCTAACCCGTACCCTGAACCGAGCCCTAACCCTAACACTAACCCTAACCCTAACCCTAACCCATACCCTATGCCGTACCCGAACCCCTCCCCGAACCCGTACCCTAAGCCGTACCCTAAGCCTAACCCTAAGCCTAACCTTAACCCTAGGCTACCCTTGACTGCTTCTGCCTCCAATAGATTTCCTAAGCACTAGTGTTTTAAGGAACGGCTTAAAAACAGAATCCTAATGTGATTTCTTTATAATGGGTGTGTTCCTTATCTTATCCTACTGTCTAAACTCTTCTCCATGGCTGGACCCCCAAATAATATTCCTTTACGTGCTAAGGGGTATCTAGAGAGTGGGATAGGTTTAATAACTACCCTAACCCTAACGCGTACCCTAACCCTAACCCCTACCCTAACCCTAACACGTACCCTAATCCTAACCCGTACCCTAAACTGAGCCCTAACCCTAACACTAACCCTAACCCTAACCCTAACCCATACCCTACACCGTACCCGAACCCCTCCCCGAAACCATACCCTAAGCCGTACCCTAAGCCTAACCCTAAGCCTAACCCTAACCCTAGGCTACCCTTGACTGCTTCTGCCTCCAATAGATTTCCTAAGCACTAGTGTTTGAAGGAACAGCTTAAAAAGAGAATCCTAATGTGATTTCTTTATAATGGGTGTGTTCCTTATCTTATCCTAGTGTCTAAACTCTTCTCCATGGCTGGACCCCCAAATAATATTCCTTTACGTGCTAAGGGGTATCTAGAGAGTGGGATAGGTTTAATAACTACCCTAACCCTAACGCGTACCCTAACCCTAACCCCTACCCTAACCCTAACCCGTACCCTAATCCTAACCCGTACCCTAAACCGAGCCCTAACCCTAACACTAACCCTAACCCTAACACTAACCCATACCCTACGCCATACCCGAACCCCTCCCCGAACCCGTACCCTAAGCCGTACCCTAAGCCTAACCCTAAGCCTAACCCTAACCCTAGGCTACCCTTGACTGCTTCTGCCTCCAATAGATTTCCTAAGCACTAGTGTTTGAAGGAACAGCTTAAAAAGAGAATCCTAATGTGATTTCTTTATAATGGGTGTGTTCCTTATCTTATCCTAGTGTCTAAACTCTTCTCCATGGCTGGACCCCCAAATAATATTCCTTTACATGCTAAGGGGTATCTAGAGAGTGAGATAGGTTTAATAACTACCCTAACCCTAACGCGTACCCTAACCCTAACCCCTACCCTAACCCTAAAACGTACCCTAATCCTAACCCGTACACAAAACCGAGCCCTAACCCTAACTCAAACCCTAACCCTAACCCTAACCCATACCCTACGCCGTACCCGAACCCCTCCCCGAACCCGTACCCTAAGCCGTACCCTAACCCTAACCCTAAGCCTAACCCTAACCCTAGGCTACCCTTGACTGCTTCTGCCTCCAATAGATTTCCTAAGCACTAGTGTTTGAAGGAACAGCTTAAAAAGAGAATCCTAATGTGATTTCTTTATAATGGGTGTGTTCCTTATCTTATCGTAGTGTCTAAACTCTTCTCCATGGCTGGACCCGCAAATAATATTCCTTTACGTGCTAAGGGGTATCTAGAGAGTGGGATAGGTTTACTAACTACCCTAACCCTAATGCGTACCCTAACCCTAACCCCTACCCTAACCCTAACACGTACCCTAATCCTAACCCGTACACTAAACCGAGCCCTAACCCTAACTCAAACCCTAACCCTAACCCTAACCCATACCCTACGCCGTACCCGAACCCCTCCCCGAACCCCTACCCTAAGCCTAACCCTAACCCTAACCCTAAGCCTAACCCTAACCCTAGGCTACCCTTGACTGCTTCTGCCTCCAATAGATTTCCTAAGCACTAGTGTTTGAAGGAACAACTTAAAAAGAGAATCCTAATGTGATTTCTTTATAATGTATGTGTTCCTTATTTTATCCTAGTGTCTAAACTCTTCTCCATGGCTGGACCCGCAAATAATATTCCTTTACGTGCTAAGGGGTATCTAGAGAGTGGGATAGGTTTAATAACTACCCTAACCCTAACGCGTACCCTAACCCTAACCCCTACCCTAACCCTAACACGTACCCTAATCCTAACCCGTACCCTAAACCGAGCCCTAACCCTAACACTAACCCTAAACCTAACCCTAACCCATACCCTACACCGTACCCGAACCCCTCCCCAAACCCGTACCCTAAGCCGTACCCTAAGCCTAACCCTAAGCCTAACCCTAACCCTAGGCTACCCTTGACTGCTTCTGCCTCCAACAGATTTCCTAAGCACTAATGTTTGAAGGAAAAGCTTAAAAAGAGAATCCTAATGTGATTTCTTTATAATGGGTGTGTTCCTTATCTTATCCTAGTGTCTAAACTCTTCTCCATGGCTGGACCCCCAAATAATATTCCTTTACGTGCTAAGGGGTATCTAGAGAGTGGGATAGGTTTAATAACTACCCTAACCCTAACGCGTACCCTAACCCTAACCCCTACCCTAACCCTAACACGTACCCTAATCCTAACCCGTACCCTAAACCGAGCCCTAACCCTAACACTAACCCTAACCCTAACCCTAACACATACCCTACGCCGTACCCGAACCCCTCCACGAACCCGTAGCCTAAGCCGTACCCTAAGCCTAACCCTAAGCCTAACCCTAACCCTAGGCTACCCTTGACTGCTTCTGCCTCCAATAGATTTCCTAAGCACTAGTGTTTGAAGGAACAGCTTAAAAAGAGAATCCTAATGTGATTTCTTTATAATGGGTGTGTTCCTTATCTTATCCTAGTGTCTAAACTCTTCTCCATGGCTGGACCCCCAAATAATATTCCTTTACGTGCTAAGGGGTATCTAGAGAGTGGGATAGGTTTAATAACTACCCTAACCCTAACGCGTACCCTAACCCTAACCCCTACCCTAACCCTAACACGTACCCTAATCCTAACCCGTATCCTAAACCGATCCCTAACCCAAACACTAACCCTATCCCTAACCCTAACCCATACCCTACGCCGTACCCGAACCCCTCCCCGAACCCGTACCCTAAGCCGTACCCTAACCCTAACCCTAAGCCTAACCCTAACCCTAGGCTACCCTTGACTGCTTCTGCCTCCAATAGATTTCCTAAGCACTAGTGTTTTAAGGAACAGCTTAAAAAGAGAATCCTAATGTGATTTCTTTATAATGGTTGTGTTCCTTATCTTATCCTAGTGTCTAAACTCTTCTCCATGGCTGGACCCCCAAATAATATTCCTTTACGTGCTAAGGGGTATCTAGAGAGTGGGATAGGTTTAATAACTACCCTAACCCTAATGCGTACCCTAACCCTAACCCCTACCCTAACCCTAACACGTACCCTAATCCTAACCCGTACCCTGAACCGAGCCCTAACCCTAACACTAACCCTAACCCTAACCCTAACCCATACCCTACGCCGTACCCGAACCCCTCCCCGAACCCGTACCATAAGCCGTACCCTAAGCCTAACCCTAAGCCTAACCCTAACCCTAGGCTACCCTTGACTGCTTCTGCCTCCAATAGATTTCCTAAGCACTAGTGTTTGAAGGAACAGCTTAAAAAGAGAATCCTAATGTGATTTCTTTATAATGGGTGTGTTCCTTATCTTATCCTAGTGTCTAAACTCTTCTCCATGGCTGGACCCCCAAATAATATTCCTTTACATGCTAAGGGGTATCTAGAGAGTGGGATAGGTTTAATAACTACCCTAACCCTAACGCGTACCCTAACCCTAACCCCTACCCTAACCCTAAAACGTACCCTAATCCTAACCCGTACACTAAACCGAGCCCTAACCCTAACCCTAACCCTAACCCTAACCCTAACCCTAACCCTAACCCTAACCGAGCCCTAACCCTAACACTAACCCTAACCCTAACCCTAACCCATACCCTACGCCGTACCCGAACCCCTCCCCGAACCCGTACCCTAAGCCGTACCCTAACCCTAACCCTAAGCCTAACCCTAACCCTAGGCTACCCTTGACTGCTTCTGCCTCCAATAGATTTCCTAAGCACTAGTGTTTTAAGGAACGGCTTAAAAACAGAATCCTAATGTGATTTCTTTATAATGGGTGTGTTCCTTATCTTATCCTAGTGTCTAAACTCTTCTCCATGGCTGGACCCCCAAATAATATTCCTTTACGTGCTAAGGGGTATCTAGAGAGTGGGATAGGTTTAATAACTACCCTAACCCTAACGCGTACCCTAACCCTAACCCCTAACCTAACCCTAACCCGTACCCTAATCCTAACCCGTACCCTAAACTGAGCCCTAACCCTAACACTAACCCTAACCCTAACCCTAACCCATACCCTACACCGTACCCGAACCCCTCCCCGAAACCGTACCCTAAGCCGTACCCTAAGCCTAACCCTAAGCCTAACCCTAACCCTAGGCTACCCTTGACTGCTTCTGCCTCCAATAGATTTCCTAAGCACTAGTGTTCCAAGGAACAGCTTAAAAAGAGAATCCTAATGTGATTTCTTTATAATGGGTGTGTTCCTTATCTTATCCTAGTGTCTAAACTCTTCTCCATGGCTGGACCCCCAAATAATATTCCTTTACGTGCTAAGGGGTATCTAGAGAGTGGGATAGGTTTAATAACTACCCTAACCCTAACGCGTACCCTAACCCTAACCCCTACCCTAACCCTAAAACGTACCCTAATCCTAACCCGTACACTAAACCGAGCCCTAACCCTAACTCAAACCCTAACCCTAACCCATACCCTACGCCGTACCCGAACCCCTCCCCGAACCCGAACCCTAAGCCGTACCCTAAGCCTAACCCTAAGCCTAACCCTAACCCTAGGCTACCCTTGACTGCTTCTGCCTCCAATAGATTTCCTAAGCACTAGTGTTTGAAGGAACAGCTTAAAAAGAGAATCCTAATGTGATTTCTTTATAATGGGTGTGTTCCTTATCTTATCCTAGTGTCTAAACTCTTCTCCATGGCTGGACCCCCAAATAATATTCCTTTACGTGCTAAGGGGTATCTAGAGAGTGGGATAGGTTTAATAACTACCCTAACCCTAACGCGTACCCTAACCCTAACCCCTACCCTAACCCTAACACGTACCCTAATCCTAACCCGTACCCTAAACCGAGCCCTAACCCTAACACTAACCCTAACCCTAACCCTAACCCATACCCTACGCCGTACCCGAACCCCTCCCCGAACCCGTAGCCTAAGCCGTACCCTAAGCCTAACCCTAAGCCTAACCCTAAACCTAGGCTACCCTTGACTGCTTCTGCCTCCAATAGATTTCCTAAGCACTAGTGTTTGAAGGAACAGCTTAAAAAGAGAATCCTAATGTGATTTCTTTATAATGGGTGTGTTCCTTATCTTATCCTAGTGTCTAAACTCTTCTCCATGGCTGGACCCCCAAATAATATTCCTTTACGTGCTAAGGGGTATCTAGAGAGTGGGATAGGTTTAATAACTATCCTAACCCTAACACGTACCCTAACCCTAACCCCTACCCTAACCCTAACACGTACCCTAATCCTAACCCGTACCCTGAACCGAGCCCTAACCCTAACACTAACCCTAACCCTAACCCTAACCCATACCCTACGCCGTACCCGAACACCTCCCCGAAACCGTACCCTAAGCCGTACCCTAAGCCTAACCCTAAGCCTAACCCTAACCCTAGGCTACCCTTGACTGCTTCTGCCTCCAATAGATTTCCTAAGCACTAGTGTTTTAAGGAACGGCTTAAAAACAGAATCCTAATGTGATTTCTTTATAATGGGTGTGTTCCTTATCTTATCCTAGTGTCTAAACTCTTCTCCATGGCTGGACCCCCAAATAATATTCCTTTACGTGCTAAGGGGTATCTAGAGAGTGGGATAGGTTTAATAACTACCCTAACCCTAACACGTACCCTAACCCTAACCCCTACCCTAACCCTAACACGTACCCTAATCCTAACCCGTACCCTGAACCGAGCCCTAACCCTAACACTAACCCTAACCCTAACCCTAACCCATACCCTACGCCGTACCCGAACCCCTCCCCGAACCCGTACCCTAAGCCGTACCCTAAGCCTAACCCTAAGCCTAACCTTAACCCTAGGCTACCCTTGACTGCTTCTGCCTCCAATAGATTTCCTAAGCACTAGTGTTTTAAGGAACGGCTTAAAAACAGAATCCTAATGTGATTTCTTTATAATGGGTGTGTTCCTTATCTTATCCTACTGTCTAAACTCTTCTCCATGGCTGGACCCCCAAATAATATTCCTTTACGTGCTAAGGGGTATCTAGAGAGTGGGATAGGTTTAATAACTACCCTAACCCTAACGCGTACCCTAACCCTAACCCCTACCCTAACCCTAACACGTACCCTAATCCTAACCCGTACCCTAAACTGAGCCCTAACCCTAACACTAACCCTAACCCTAACCCTAACCCATACCCTACACCGTACCCGAACCCCTCCCCGAAACCATACCCTAAGCCGTACCCTAAGCCTAACCCTAAGCCTAACCCTAACCCTAGGCTACCCTTGACTGCTTCTGCCTCCAATAGATTTCCTAAGCACTAGTGTTTCAAGGAACAGCTTAAAAAGAGAATCCTAATGTGATTTCTTTATAATGGGTGTGTTCCTTTTCTTATCCTAGTGTCTAAACTCTTCTCCATGGCTGGACCCCCAAATAATATTCCTTTACGTGCTAAGGGGTATCTAGAGAGTGGGATAGGTTTAATAACTACCCTAACCCTAACGCGTACCCTAACCCTAACCCCTACCCTAACCCTAAAACGTACCCTAATCCTAACCCGTACACTAAACCGAGCCCTAACCCTAACTCAAACCCTAACCCTAACCCTAACCCATACCCTACGCCGTACCCGAACCCCTCCCCGAACCCGTAGCCTAAGCCGTACCCTAAGCCTAACCCTAACCCTAGGCTACCCTTGACTGCTTCTGCCTCCAATAGATTTCCTAAGCACTAGTGTTTGAAGGAACAGCTTAAAAAGAGAATCCTAATGTGATTTCTTTATAATGGGTGTGTTCCTTATCTTATCCTAGTGTCTAAACTCTTCTCCATGGCTGGACCCCCAAATAATATTCCTTTACGTGCTAAGGGGTATCTAGAGAGTGGGATAGGTTTAATAACTACCCTAACCCTAACACGTACCCTAACCCTAACCCCTACCCTAACCCTAACACGTACCCTAATCCTAACCCGTACCCTGAACCGAGCCCTAACCCTAACACTAACCCTAACCCTAACCCTAACCCATACCCTACGCCGTACCCGAACCCCTCCCCGAACCCGTACCCTAAGCCGTACCCTAACCCTAACCCTAAGCCTAACCCTAACCCTAGGCTACCCTTGACTGCTTCTGCCTCCAATAGATTTCCTAAGCACTAGTGTTTCAAGGAACAGCTTAAAAAGAGAATCCTAATGTGATTTCTTTATAATGGGTGTGTTCCTTATCTTATCCTAGTGTCTAAACTCTTCTCCATGGCTGGACCCCCAAATAATATTCCTTTACGTGCTAAGGGGTATCTAGAGAGTGGGATAGGTTTAATAACTACCCTAACCCTAACGCGTACCCTAACCCTAACCCCTACCCTAACCCTAAAACGTACCCTAATCCTAACCCGTACACTAAACCGAGCCCTAACCCTAACTCAAACCCTAACCCTAACCCATACCCTACGCCGTACCCGAACCCCTCCCCGAACCCGTACCCTAAGCCGTACCCTAAGCCTAACCCTAAGCCTAACCCTAACCCTAGGCTACCCTTGACTGCTTCTGCCTCCAATAGATTTCCTAAGCACTAGTGTTTGAAGGAACAGCTTAAAAAGAGAATCCTAATGTGATTTCTTTATAATGGGTGTGTTCCTTATCTTATCCTAGTGTCTAAACTCTTCTCCATGGCTGGACCCCCAAATAATATTCCTTTACGTGCTAAGGGGTATCTAGAGAGTGGGATAGGTTTAATAACTACCCTAACCCTAACGCGTACCCTAACCCTAACCCCTACCCTAACCCTAACACGTACCCTAATCCTAACCCGTACCCTAAACCGAGCCCTAACCCTAACACTAACCCTAACCCTAACCCTAACCCATACCCTACGCCGTACCCGAACCCCTCCCCGAACCCGTAGCCTAAGCCGTACCCTAAGCCTAACCCTAAGCCTAACCCTAAACCTAGGCTACCCTTGACTGCTTCTGCCTCCAATAGATTTCCTAAGCACTAGTGTTTGAAGGAACAGCTTAAAAAGAGAATCCTAATGTGATTTCTTTATAATGGGTGTGTTCCTTATCTTATCCTAGTGTCTAAACTCTTCTCCATGGCTGGACCCCCAAATAATATTCCTTTACGTGCTAAGGGGTATCTAGAGAGTGGGATAGGTTTAATAACTACCCTAACCCTAACACGTACCCTAACCCTAACCCCTACCCTAACCCTAACACGTACCCTAATCCTAACCCGTACCCTGAACCGAGCCCTAACCCTAACACTAACCCTAACCCTAACCCTAACCCATACCCTACGCCGTACCCGAACACCTCCCCGAAACCGTACCCTAAGCCGTACCCTAAGCCTAACCCTAAGCCTAACCCTAACCCTAGGCTACCCTTGACTGCTTCTGCCTCCAATAGATTTCCTAAGCACTAGTGTTTTAAGGAACGGCTTAAAAACAGAATCCTAATGTGATTTCTTTATAATGGGTGTGTTCCTTATCTTATCCTAGTGTCTAAACTCTTCTCCATGGCTGGACCCCCAAATAATATTCCTTTACGTGCTAAGGGGTATCTAGAGAGTGGGATAGGTTTAATAACTACCCTAACCCTAACGCGTACCCTAACCCTAACCCCTACCCTAACCCTAACACGTACCCTAATCCTAACCCGTACCCTAAACTGAGCCCTAACCCTAACACTAACCCTAACCCTAACCCTAACCCATACCCTACACCGTACCCGAACCCCTCCCCGAAACCATACCCTAAGCCGTACCCTAAGCCTAACCCTAAGCCTAACCCTAACCCTAGGCTACCCTTGACTGCTTCTGCCTCCAATAGATTTCCTAAGCACTAGTGTTTGAAGGAACAGCTTAAAAAGAGAATCCTAATGTGATTTCTTTATAATGGGTGTGTTCCTTATCTTATCCTAGTGTCTAAACTCTTCTCCATGGCTGGACCCCCAAATAATATTCCTTTACGTGCTAAGGGGTATCTAGAGAGTGGGATAGGTTTAATAACTACCCTAACCCTAACGCGTACCCTAACCCTAACCCCTACCCTAACCCTAACCCGTACCCTAATCCTAACCCGTACCCTAAACCGAGCCCTAACCCTAACACTAACCCTAACCCTAACCCATACCCTACGCCGTACCCGAACCCCTCCCCGAACCCGTACCCTAAGCCGTACCCTAAGCCTAACCCTAAGCCTAACACTAACCCTAGGCTACCCTTGACTGCTTCTGCCTCCAATAGATTTCCTAAGCACTAGTGTTTGAAGGAACAGCTTAAAAAGAGAATCCTAATGTGATTTCTTTATAATGGGTGTGTTCCTTATCTTATCCTAGTGTCTAAACTCTTCTCCATGGCTGGACCCCCAAATAATATTCCTTTACGTGCTAAGGGGTATCTAGAGAGTGGGATAGGTTTAATAACTACCCTAACCCTAACACGTACCCTAACCCTAACCCCTACCCTAACCCTAACATGTACCCTAATCCTAACCCGTACCCTGAACCGAGCCCTAACCCTAACACTAACCCTAACCCTAACCCTAACCCATACCCTACGCCGTACCCGAACCCCTCCCCGAACCCGTACCCTAAGCCGTACCCTAAGCCTAACCCTAAGCCTAACACTAACCCTAGGCTACCCTTGACTGCTTCTGCCTCCAATAGATTTCCTAAGCACTAGTGTTTTAAGGAACGGCTTAAAAACAGAATCCTAATGTGATTTCTTTATAATGGGTGTGTTCCTTATCTTATCCTAGTGTCTAAACTCTTCTCCATGGCTGGACCCCCAAATAATATTCCTTTACGTGCTAAGGGGTATCTAGAGAGTGGGATAGGTTTAATAACTACCCTAACCCTAACGCGTACCCTAACCCTAACCCCTAACCTAACCCTAACCCGTACCCTAATCCTAACCCGTACCCTAAACTGAGCCCTATCCCTAACACTAACCCTAACCCTAACCCTAACCCATACCCTACACCGTACCCGAACCCCTCCCCGAAACCGTACCCTAAGCCGTACCCTAAGCCTAACCCTAAGCCTAACCCTAACCCTAGGCTACCCTTGACTGCTTCTGCCTCCAATAGATTTCCTAAGCACTAGTGTTTCAAGGAACAGCTTAAAAAGAGAATCCTAATGTGATTTCTTTATAATGGGTGTGTTCCTTATCTTATCCTAGTGTCTAAACTCTTCTCCATGGCTGGACCCCCAAATAATATTCCTTTACGTGCTAAGGGGTATCTAGAGAGTGGGATAGGTTTAATAACTACCCTAACCCTAACGCGTACCCTAACCCTAACCCCTACCCTAACCCTAAAACGTACCCTAATCCTAACCCGTACACTAAACCGAGCCCTAACCCTAACTCAAACCCTAACCCTAACCCATACCCTACGCCGTACCCGAACCCCTCCCCGAACCCGTACCCTAAGCCGTACCCTAAGCCTAACCCTAAGCCTAACCCTAACCCTAGGCTACCCTTGACTGCTTCTGCCTCCAATAGATTTCCTAAGCACTAGTGTTTGAAGGAACAGCTTAAAAAGAGAATCCTAATGTGATTTCTTTATAATGGGTGTGTTCCTTATCTTATCCTAGTGTCTAAACTCTTCTCCATGGCTGGACCCCCAAATAATATTCCTTTACGTGCTAAGGGGTATCTAGAGAGTGGGATAGGTTTAATAACTACCCTAACCCTAACGCGTACCCTAACCCTAACCCCTACCCTAACCCTAACACGTACCCTAATCCTAACCCGTACCCTAAACCGAGCCCTAACCCTAACACTAACCCTAACCCTAACCCTAACCCATACCCTACGCCGTACCCGAACCCCTCCCCGAACCCGTAGCCTAAGCCGTACCCTAAGCCTAACCCTAAGCCTAACCCTAAACCTAGGCTACCCTTGACTGCTTCTGCCTCCAATAGATTTCCTAAGCACTAGTGTTTGAAGGAACAGCTTAAAAAGAGAATCCTAATGTGATTTCTTTATAATGGGTGTGTTCCTTATCTTATCCTAGTGTCTAAACTCTTCTCCATGGCTGGACCCCCAAATAATATTCCTTTACGTGCTAAGGGGTATCTAGAGAGTGGGATAGGTTTAATAACTACCCTAACCCTAACACGTACCCTAACCCTAACCCCTACCCTAACCCTAACACGTACCCTAATCCTAACCCGTACCCTGAACCGAGCCCTAACCCTAACACTAACCCTAACCCTAACCCTAACCCATACCCTACGCCGTACCCGAACACCTCCCCGAAACCGTACCCTAAGCCGTACCCTAAGCCTAACCCTAAGCCTAACCCTAACCCTAGGCTACCCTTGACTGCTTCTGCCTCCAATAGATTTCCTAAGCACTAGTGTTTTAAGGAACGGCTTAAAAACAGAATCCTAATGTGATTTCTTTATAATGGGTGTGTTCCTTATCTTATCCTACTGTCTAAACTCTTCTCCATGGCTGGACCCCCAAATAATATTCCTTTACGTGCTAAGGGGTATCTAGAGAGTGGGATAGGTTTAATAACTACCCTAACCCTAACGCGTACCCTAACCCTAACCCCTACCCTAACCCTAACACGTACCCTAATCCTAACCCGTACCCTAAACTGAGCCCTAACCCTAACACTAACCCTAACCCTAACCCTAACCCATACCCTACACCGTACCCGAACCCCTCCCCGAAACCATACCCTAAGCCGTACCCTAAGCCTAACCCTAAGCCTAACCCTAACCCTAGGCTACCCTTGACTGCTTCTGCCTCCAATAGATTTCCTAAGCACTAGTGTTTGAAGGAACAGCTTAAAAAGAGAATCCTAATGTGATTTCTTTATAATGGGTGTGTTCCTTATCTTATCCTAGTGTCTAAACTCTTCTCCATGGCTGGACCCCCAAATAATATTCCTTTACGTGCTAAGGGGTATCTAGAGAGTGGGATAGGTTTAATAACTACCCTAACCCTAACGCGTACCCTAACCCTAACCCCTACCCTAACCCTAACCCGTACCCTAATCCTAACCCGTACCCTAAACCGAGCCCTAACCCTAACACTAACCCTAACCCTAACCCTAACCCATACCCTACGCCGTACCCGAACGCCTCCCCGAACCCGTACCCTAAGCCGTACCCTAAGCCTAACCCTAAGCCTAACACTAACCCTAGGCTACCCTTGACTGCTTCTGCCTCCAATAGATTTCCTAAGCACTAGTGTTTCAAGGAACAGCTTAAAAAGAGAATCCTAATGTGATTTCTTTATAATGGGTGTGTTCCTTATCTTATCCTAGTGTCTAAACTCTTCTCCATGGCTGGACCCCCAAATAATATTCCTTTACGTGCTAAGGGGTATCTAGAGAGTGGGATAGGTTTAATAACTACCCTAACCCTAACGCGTACCCTAACCCTAACCCCTACCCTAACCCTAAAACGTACCCTAATCCTAACCCGTACACTAAACCGAGCCCTAACCCTAACTCAAACCCTAACACTAACCCATACCCTACGCCGTACCCGAACCCCTCCCCGAACCCGTACCCTAAGCCGTACCCTAAGCCTAACCCTAAGCCTAACCCTAACCCTAGGCTACCCTTGACTGCTTCTGCCTCCAATAGATTTCCTAAGCACTAGTGTTTGAAGGAACAGCTTAAAAAGAGAATCCTAATGTGATTTCTTTATAATGGGTGTGTTCCTTATCTTATCCTAGTGTCTAAACTCTTCTCCATGGCTGGACCCCCAAATAATATTCCTTTACGTGCTAAGGGGTATCTAGAGAGTGGGATAGGTTTAATAACTACCCTAACCCTAACGCGTACCCTAACCCTAACCCCTACCCTAACCCTAACACGTACCCTAATCCTAACCCGTACCCTAAACCGAGCCCTAACCCTAACACTAACCCTAACCCTAACCCTAACCCATACCCTACGCCGTACCCGAACCCCTCCCCGAACCCGTAGCCTAAGCCGTACCCTAAGCCTAACCCTAAGCCTAACCCTAAACCTAGGCTACCCTTGACTGCTTCTGCCTCCAATAGATTTCCTAAGCACTAGTGTTTGAAGGAACAGCTTAAAAAGAGAATCCTAATGTGATTTCTTTATAATGGGTGTGTTCCTTATCTTATCCTAGTGTCTAAACTCTTCTCCATGGCTGGACCCCCAAATAATATTCCTTTACGTGCTAAGGGGTATCTAGAGAGTGGGATAGGTTTAATAACTACCCTAACCCTAACACGTACCCTAACCCTAACCCCTACCCTAACCCTAACACGTACCCTAATCCTAACCCGTACCCTGAACCGAGCCCTAACCCTAACACTAACCCTAACCCTAACCCTAACCCATACCCTACGCCGTACCCGAACACCTCCCCGAAACCGTACCCTAAGCCGTACCCTAAGCCTAACCCTAAGCCTAACCCTAACCCTAGGCTACCCTTGACTGCTTCTGCCTCCAATAGATTTCCTAAGCACTAGTGTTTTAAGGAACGGCTTAAAAACAGAATCCTAATGTGATTTCTTTATAATGGGTGTGTTCCTTATCTTATCCTAGTGTCTAAACTCTTCTCCATGGCTGGACCCCCAAATAATATTCCTTTACGTGCTAAGGGGTATCTAGAGAGTGGGATAGGTTTAATAACTACCCTAACCCTAACACGTACCCTAACCCTAACCCCTACCCTAACCCTAACACGTACCCTAATCCTAACCCGTACCCTGAACCGAGCCCTAACCCTAACACTAACCCTAACCCTAACCCTAACCCATACCCTACGCCGTACCCGAACCCCTCCCCGAACCCGTACCCTAAGCCGTACCCTAAGCCTAACCCTAAGCCTAACCTTAACCCTAGGCTACCCTTGACTGCTTCTGCCTCCAATAGATTTCCTAAGCACTAGTGTTTTAAGGAACGGCTTAAAAACAGAATCCTAATGTGATTTCTTTATAATGGGTGTGTTCCTTATCTTATCCTACTGTCTAAACTCTTCTCCATGGCTGGACCCCCAAATAATATTCCTTTACGTGCTAAGGGGTATCTAGAGAGTGGGATAGGTTTAATAACTACCCTAACCCTAACGCGTACCCTAACCCTAACCCCTACCCTAACCCTAACACGTACCCTAATCCTAACCCGTACCCTAAACTGAGCCCTAACCCTAACACTAACCCTAACCCTAACCCTAACCCATACCCTACACCGTACCCGAACCCCTCCCCGAAACCATACCCTAAGCCGTACCCTAAGCCTAACCCTAAGCCTAACCCTAACCCTAGGCTACCCTTGACTGCTTCTGCCTCCAATAGATTTCCTAAGCACTAGTGTTTGAAGGAACAGCTTAAAAAGAGAATCCTAATGTGATTTCTTTATAATGGGTGTGTTCCTTATCTTATCCTAGTGTCTAAACTCTTCTCCATGGCTGGACCCCCAAATAATATTCCTTTACGTGCTAAGGGGTATCTAGAGAGTGGGATAGGTTTAATAACTACCCTAACCCTAACGCGTACCCTAACCCTAACCCCTACCCTAACCCTAACCCGTACCCTAATCCTAACCCGTACCCTAAACCGAGCCCTAACCCTAACACTAACCCTAACCCTAACCCTAACCCATACCCTACGCCGTACCCGAACCCCTCCCCGAACCCGTACCCTAAGCCGTACCCTAAGCCTAACCCTAAGCCTAACACTAACCCTAGGCTACCCTTGACTGCTTCTGCCTCCAATAGATTTCCTAAGCACTAGTGTTTGAAGGAACAGCTTAAAAAGAGAATCCTAATGTGATTTCTTTATAATGGGTGTGTTCCTTATCTTATCCTAGTGTCTAAACTCTTCTCCATGGCTGGACCCCCAAATAATATTCCTTTACATGCTAAGGGGTATCTAGAGAGTGAGATAGGTTTAATAACTACCCTAACCCTAACGCGTACCCTAACCCTAACCCCTACCCTAACCCTAACACGTACCCTAATCCTAACCCGTACCCTGAACCGAGCCCTAACCCTAACACTAACCCTAACCCTAACCCTAACCCATACCCTACGCCGTACCCGAACACCTCCCCGAACCTGTACCCTAAGCCGTACCCTAAGCCTAACCCTAAGCCTAACCCTAACCCTAGGCTACCCTTGACTGCTTCTGCCTCCAATAGATTTCCTAAGCACTAGTGTTTTAAGGAACGGCTTAAAAAGAGAATCCTAATGTGATTTCTTTATAATGGGTGTGTTCCTTATCTTATCCTAGTGTCTAAACTCTTCTCCATGGCTGGACCCCCAAATAATATTCCTTTACGTGCTAAGGGGTATCTAGAGAGTGGGATAGGTTTAATAACTACCCTAACCCTAACACGTACCCTAACCCTAACCCCTACCCTAACCCTAACACGTACCCTAATCCTAACCCGTACCCTAAACCGAGCCCTAACCCTAACACGAACCCTAACCCTAACCCTAACCCATACCCTACGCCGTACCCGAACCCCTCCCCGAACCCGTACCCTAAGCCGTACCCTAAGCCTAACCCTAAGCCTAACACTAACCCTAGGCTACCCTTGACTGCTTCTGCCTCCAATAGATTTCCTAAGCACTAGTGTTTTAAGGAACGGCTTAAAAACAGAATCCTAATGTGATTTCTTTATAATGGGTGTGTTCCTTATCTTATCCTACTGTCTAAACTCTTCTCCATGGCTGGACCCCCAAATAATATTCCTTTACGTGCTAAGGGGTATCTAGAGAGTGGGATAGGTTTAATAACTACCCTAACCCTAACGCGTACCCTAACCCTAACCCCTACCCTAACCCTAACACGTACCCTAATCCTAACCCGTACCCTAAACTGAGCCCTAACCCTAACACTAACCCTAACCCTAACCCTAACCCATACCCTACACCGTACCCGAACCCCTCCCCGAAACCATACCCTAAGCCGTACCCTAAGCCTAACCCTAAGCCTAACCCTAACCCTAGGCTACCCTTGACTGCTTCTGCCTCCAATAGATTTCCTAAGCACTAGTGTTTGAAGGAACAGCTTAAAAAGAGAATCCTAATGTGATTTCTTTATAATGGGTGTGTTCCTTATCTTATCCTAGTGTCTAAACTCTTCTCCATGGCTGGACCCCCAAATAATATTCCTTTACGTGCTAAGGGGTATCTAGAGAGTGGGATAGGTTTAATAACTACCCTAACCCTAACGCGTACCCTAACCCTAACCCCTACCCTAACCCTAACCCGTACCCTAATCCTAACCCGTACCCTAAACCGAGCCCTAACCCTAACACTAACCCTAACCCTAACCCATACCCTACGCCGTACCCGAACCCCTCCCCGAACCCGTACCCTAAGCCGTACCCTAAGCCTAACCCTAAGCCTAACACTAACCCTAGGCTACCCTTGACTGCTTCTGCCTCCAATAGATTTCCTAAGCACTAGTGTTTGAAGGAACAGCTTAAAAAGAGAATCCTAATGTGATTTCTTTATAATGGGTGTGTTCCTTATCTTATCCTAGTGTCTAAACTCTTCTCCATGGCTGGACCCCCAAATAATATTCCTTTACGTGCTAAGGGGTATCTAGAGAGTGGGATAGGTTTAATAACTACCCTAACCCTAACACGTACCCTAACCCTAACCCCTACCCTAACCCTAACACGTACCCTAATCCTAACCCGTACCCTGAACCGAGCCCTAACCCTAACACTAACCCTAACCCTAACCCTAACCCATACCCTACGCCGTACCCGAACACCTCCCCGAAACCGTACCCTAAGCCGTACCCTAAGCCTAACCCTAAGCCTAACCCTAACCCTAGGCTACCCTTGACTGCTTCTGCCTCCAATAGATTTCCTAAGCACTAGTGTTTTAAGGAACGGCTTAAAAACAGAATCCTAATGTGATTTCTTTATAATGGGTGTGTTCCTTATCTTATCCTAGTGTCTAAACTCTTCTCCATGGCTGGACCCCCAAATAATATTCCTTTACGTGCTAAGGGGTATCTAGAGAGTGGGATAGGTTTAATAACTACCCTAACCCTAACACGTACCCTAACCCTAACCCCTACCCTAACCCTAACACGTACCCTAATCCTAACCCGTACCCTGAACCGAGCCCTAACCCTAACACTAACCCTAACCCTAACCCTAACCCATACCCTACGCCGTACCCGAACCCCTCCCCGAACCCGTACCCTAAGCCGTACCCTAAGCCTAACCCTAAGCCTAACCTTAACCCTAGGCTACCCTTGACTGCTTCTGCCTCCAATAGATTTCCTAAGCACTAGTGTTTTAAGGAACGGCTTAAAAACAGAATCCTAATGTGATTTCTTTATAATGGGTGTGTTCCTTATCTTATCCTACTGTCTAAACTCTTCTCCATGGCTGGACCCCCAAATAATATTCCTTTACGTGCTAAGGGGTATCTAGAGAGTGGGATAGGTTTAATAACTACCCTAACCCTAACGCGTACCCTAACCCTAACCCCTACCCTAACCCTAACACGTACCCTAATCCTAACCCGTACCCTAAACTGAGCCCTAACCCTAACACTAACCCTAACCCTAACCCTAACCCATACCCTACACCGTACCCGAACCCCTCCCCGAAACCATACCCTAAGCCGTACCCTAAGCCTAACCCTAAGCCTAACCCTAACCCTAGGCTACCCTTGACTGCTTCTGCCTCCAATAGATTTCCTAAGCACTAGTGTTTGAAGGAACAGCTTAAAAAGAGAATCCTAATGTGATTTCTTTATAATGGGTGTGTTCCTTATCTTATCCTAGTGTCTAAACTCTTCTCCATGGCTGGACCCCCAAATAATATTCCTTTACGTGCTAAGGGGTATCTAGAGAGTGGGATAGGTTTAATAACTACCCTAACCCTAACGCGTACCCTAACCCTAACCCCTACCCTAACCCTAACCCGTACCCTAATCCTAACCCGTACCCTAAACCGAGCCCTAACCCTAACACTAACCCTAACCCTAACCCTAACCCATACCCTACGCCGTACCCGAACCCCTCCCCGAACCCGTACCCTAAGCCGTACCCTAAGCCTAACCCTAAGCCTAACACTAACCCTAGGCTACCCTTGACTGCTTCTGCCTCCAATAGATTTCCTAAGCACTAGTGTTTGAAGGAACAGCTTAAAAAGAGAATCCTAATGTGATTTCTTTATAATGGGTGTGTTCCTTATCTTATCCTAGTGTCTAAACTCTTCTCCATGGCTGGACCCCCAAATAATATTCCTTTACATGCTAAGGGGTATCTAGAGAGTGAGATAGGTTTAATAACTACCCTAACCCTAACGCGTACCCTAACCCTAACCCCTACCCTAACCCTAACACGTACCCTAATCCTAACCCGTACCCTGAACCGAGCCCTAACCCTAACACTAACCCTAACCCTAACCCTAACCCATACCCTACGCCGTACCCGAACACCTCCCCGAACCTGTACCCTAAGCCGTACCCTAAGCCTAACCCTAAGCCTAACCCTAACCCTAGGCTACCCTTGACTGCTTCTGCCTCCAATAGATTTCCTAAGCACTAGTGTTTTAAGGAACGGCTTAAAAAGAGAATCCTAATGTGATTTCTTTATAATGGGTGTGTTCCTTATCTTATCCTAGTGTCTAAACTCTTCTCCATGGCTGGACCCCCAAATAATATTCCTTTACGTGCTAAGGGGTATCTAGAGAGTGGGATAGGTTTAATAACTACCCTAACCCTAACACGTACCCTAACCCTAACCCCTACCCTAACCCTAACACGTACCCTAATCCTAACCCGTACCCTAAACCGAGCCCTAACCCTAACACGAACCCTAACCCTAACCCTAACCCATACCCTACGCCGTACCCGAACCCCTCCCCGAACCCGTACCCTAAGCCGTACCCTAAGCCTAACCCTAAGCCTAACACTAACCCTAGGCTACCCTTGACTGCTTCTGCCTCCAATAGATTTCCTAAGCACTAGTGTTTTAAGGAACGGCTTAAAAACAGAATCCTAATGTGATTTCTTTATAATGGGTGTGTTCCTTATCTTATCCTACTGTCTAAACTCTTCTCCATGGCTGGACCCCCAAATAATATTCCTTTACGTGCTAAGGGGTATCTAGAGAGTGGGATAGGTTTAATAACTACCCTAACCCTAACGCGTACCCTAACCCTAACCCCTACCCTAACCCTAACACGTACCCTAATCCTAACCCGTACCCTAAACTGAGCCCTAACCCTAACACTAACCCTAACCCTAACCCTAACCCATACCCTACACCGTACCCGAACCCCTCCCCGAAACCATACCCTAAGCCGTACCCTAAGCCTAACCCTAAGCCTAACCCTAACCCTAGGCTACCCTTGACTGCTTCTGCCTCCAATAGATTTCCTAAGCACTAGTGTTTGAAGGAACAGCTTAAAAAGAGAATCCTAATGTGATTTCTTTATAATGGGTGTGTTCCTTATCTTATCCTAGTGTCTAAACTCTTCTCCATGGCTGGACCCCCAAATAATATTCCTTTACGTGCTAAGGGGTATCTAGAGAGTGGGATAGGTTTAATAACTACCCTAACCCTAACGCGTACCCTAACCCTAACCCCTACCCTAACCCTAACCCGTACCCTAATCCTAACCCGTACCCTAAACCGAGCCCTAACCCTAACACTAACCCTAACCCTAACCCATACCCTACGCCGTACCCGAACCCCTCCCCGAACCCGTACCCTAAGCCGTACCCTAAGCCTAACCCTAAGCCTAACACTAACCCTAGGCTACCCTTGACTGCTTCTGCCTCCAATAGATTTCCTAAGCACTAGTGTTTGAAGGAACAGCTTAAAAAGAGAATCCTAATGTGATTTCTTTATAATGGGTGTGTTCCTTATCTTATCCTAGTGTCTAAACTCTTCTCCATGGCTGGACCCCCAAATAATATTCCTTTACGTGCTAAGGGGTATCTAGAGAGTGGGATAGGTTTAATAACTACCCTAACCCTAACACGTACCCTAACCCTAACCCCTACCCTAACCCTAACATGTACCCTAATCCTAACCCGTACCCTGAACCGAGCCCTAACCCTAACACTAACCCTAACCCTAACCCTAACCCATACCCTACGCCGTACCCGAACCCCTCCCCGAACCCGTACCCTAAGCCGTACCCTAAGCCTAACCCTAAGCCTAACCCTAACCCTAGGCTACCCTTGACTGCTTCTGCCTCCAATAGATTTCCTAAGCACTAGTGTTTGAAGGAACAGCTTAAAAAGAGAATCCTAATGTGATTTCTTTATAATGGGTGTGTTCCTTATCTTATCCTAGTGTCTAAACTCTTCTCCATGGCTGGACCCCCAAATAATATTCCTTTACGTGCTAAGGGGTATCTAGAGAGTGGGATAGGTTTAATAACTACCCTAACCCTAACGCGTACCCTAACCCTAACCCCTACCCTAACCCTAACACGTACCCTAATCCTAACCCGTACCCTAAACCGAGCCCTAACCCTAACACTAACCCTAACCCTAACCCTAACCCATACCCTACGCCGTACCCGAACCCCTCCCCGAACCCGTAGCCTAAGCCGTACCCTAAGCCTAACCCTAAGCCTAACCCTAAACCTAGGCTACCCTTGACTGCTTCTGCCTCCAATAGATTTCCTAAGCACTAGTGTTTGAAGGAACAGCTTAAAAAGAGAATCCTAATGTGATTTCTTTATAATGGGTGTGTTCCTTATCTTATCCTAGTGTCTAAACTCTTCTCCATGGCTGGACCCCCAAATAATATTCCTTTACGTGCTAAGGGGTATCTAGAGAGTGGGATAGGTTTAATAACTACCCTAACCCTAACACGTACCCTAACCCTAACCCCTACCCTAACCCTAACACGTACCCTAATCCTAACCCGTACCCTGAACCGAGCCCTAACCCTAACACTAACCCTAACCCTAACCCTAACCCATACCCTACGCCGTACCCGAACACCTCCCCGAAACCGTACCCTAAGCCGTACCCTAAGCCTAATCCTAAGCCTAACCCTAACCCTAGGCTACCCTTGACTGCTTCTGCCTCCAATAGATTTCCTAAGCACTAGTGTTTTAAGGAACGGCTTAAAAACAGAATCCTAATGTGATTTCTTTATAATGGGTGTGTTCCTTATCTTATCCTAGTGTCTAAACTCTTCTCCATGGCTGGACCCCCAAATAATATTCCTTTACGTGCTAAGGGGTATCTAGAGAGTGGGATAGGTTTAATAACTACCCTAACCCTAACACGTACCCTAACCCTAACCCCTACCCTAACCCTAACACGTACCCTAATCCTAACCCATACCCTGAACCGAGCCCTAACCCTAACACTAACCCTAACCCTAACCCTAACCCATACCCTACGCCGTACCCGAACCCCTCCCCGAACCCGTACCCTAAGCCGTACCCTAAGCCTAACCCTAAGCCTAACCTTAACCCTAGGCTACCCTTGACTGCTTCTGCCTCCAATAGAATTCCTAAGCACTAGTGTTTTAAGGAACGGCTTAAAAACAGAATCCTAATGTGATTTCTTTATAATGGGTGTGTTCCTTATCTTATCCTACTGTCTAAACTCTTCTCCATGGCTGGACCCCCAAATAATATTCCTTTACGTGCTAAGGGGTATCTAGAGAGTGGGATAGGTTTAATAACTACCCTAACCCTAACGCGTACCCTAACCCTAACCCCTACCCTAACCCTAACACGTACCCTAATCCTAAACCGTACCCTAAACTGAGCCCTAACCCTAACACTAACCCTAACCCTAACCCTAACCCATACCCTACACCGTACCCGAACCCCTCCCCGAAACCATACCCTAAGCCGTACCCTAAGCCTAACCCTAAGCCTAACCCTAACCCTAGGCTACCCTTGACTGCTTCTGCCTCCAATAGATTTCCTAAGCACTAGTGTTTGAAGGAACAGCTTAAAAAGAGAATCCTAATGTGATTTCTTTATAATGGGTGTGTTCCTTATCTTATCCTAGTGTCTAAACTCTTCTCCATGGCTGGACCCCCAAATAATATTCCTTTACGTGCTAAGGGGTATCTAGAGAGTGGGATAGGTTTAATAACTACCCTAACCCTAACGCGTACCCTAACCCTAACCCCTACCCTAACCCTAACCCGTACCCTAATCCTAACCCGTACCCTAAACCGAGCCCTAACCCTAACACTAACCCTAACCCTAACCCTAACCCATACCCTACGCCGTACCCGAACCCCTCCCCGAACCCGTACCCTAAGCCGTACCCTAAGCCTAACCCTAAGCCTAACACTAACCCTAGGCTACCCTTGACTGCTTCTGCCTCCAATAGATTTCCTAAGCACTAGTGTTTCAAGGAACAGCTTAAAAAGAGAATCCTAATGTGATTTCTTTATAATGGGTGTGTTCCTTATCTTATCCTAGTGTCTAAACTCTTCTCCATGGCTGGACCCCCAAATAATATTCCTTTACGTGCTAAGGGGTATCTAGAGAGTGGGATAGGTTTAATAACTACCCTAACCCTAACGCGTACCCTAACCCTAACCCCTACCCTAACCCTAAAACGTACCCTAATCCTAACCCGTACACTAAACCGAGCCCTAACCCTAACTCAAACCCTAACACTAACCCATACCCTACGCCGTACCCGAACCCCTCCCCGAACCCGTACCCTAAGCCGTACCCTAAGCCTAACCCTAAGCCTAACCCTAACCCTAGGCTACCCTTGACTGCTTCTGCCTCCAATAGATTTCCTAAGCACTAGTGTTTGAAGGAACAGCTTAAAAAGAGAATCCTAATGTGATTTCTTTATAATGGGTGTGTTCCTTATCTTATCCTAGTGTCTAAACTCTTCTCCATGGCTGGACCCCCAAATAATATTCCTTTACGTGCTAAGGGGTATCTAGAGAGTGGGATAGGTTTAATAACTACCCTAACCCTAACGCGTACCCTAACCCTAACCCCTACCCTAACCCTAACACGTACCCTAATCCTAACCCGTACCCTAAACCGAGCCCTAACCCTAACACTAACCCTAACCCTAACCCTAACCCATACCCTACGCCGTACCCGAACCCCTCCCCGAACCCGTAGCCTAAGCCGTACCCTAAGCCTAACCCTAAGCCTAACCCTAAACCTAGGCTACCCTTGACTGCTTCTGCCTCCAATAGATTTCCTAAGCACTAGTGTTTGAAGGAACAGCTTAAAAAGAGAATCCTAATGTGATTTCTTTATAATGGGTGTGTTCCTTATCTTATCCTAGTGTCTAAACTCTTCTCCATGGCTGGACCCCCAAATAATATTCCTTTACGTGCTAAGGGGTATCTAGAGAGTGGGATAGGTTTAATAACTACCCTAACCCTAACACGTACCCTAACCCTAACCCCTACCCTAACCCTAACACGTACCCTAATCCTAACCCGTACCCTGAACCGAGCCCTAACCCTAACACTAACCCTAACCCTAACCCATACCCTACGCCGTACCCGAACACCTCCCCGAAACCGTACCCTAAGCCGTACCCTAAGCCTAACCCTAAGCCTAACCCTAACCCTAGGCTACCCTTGACTGCTTCTGCCTCCAATAGATTTCCTAAGCACTAGTGTTTTAAGGAACGGCTTAAAAACAGAATCCTAATGTGATTTCTTTATAATGGGTGTGTTCCTTATCTTATCCTAGTGTCTAAACTCTTCTCCATGGCTGGACCCCCAAATAATATTCCTTTACGTGCTAAGGGGTATCTAGAGAGTGGGATAGGTTTAATAACTACCCTAACCCTAACACGTACCCTAACCCTAACCCCTACCCTAACCCTAACACGTACCCTAATCCTAACCCGTACCCTGAACCGAGCCCTAACCCTAACACTAACCCTAACCCTAACCCTAACCCATACCCTACGCCGTACCCGAACCCCTCCCCGAACCCGTACCCTAAGCCGTACCCTAAGCCTAACCCTAAGCCTAACCTTAACCCTAGGCTACCCTTGACTGCTTCTGCCTCCAATAGATTTCCTAAGCACTAGTGTTTTAAGGAACGGCTTAAAAACAGAATCCTAATGTGATTTCTTTATAATGGGTGTGTTCCTTATCTTATCCTACTGTCTAAACTCTTCTCCATGGCTGGACCCCCAAATAATATTCCTTTACGTGCTAAGGGGTATCTAGAGAGTGGGATAGGTTTAATAACTACCCTAACCCTAACGCGTACCCTAACCCTAACCCCTACCCTAACCCTAACACGTACCCTAATCCTAACCCGTACCCTAAACTGAGCCCTAACCCTAACACTAACCCTAACCCTAACCCTAACCCATACCCTACACCGTACCCGAACCCCTCCCCGAAACCATACCCTAAGCCGTACCCTAAGCCTAACCCTAAGCCTAACCCTAACCCTAGGCTACCCTTGACTGCTTCTGCCTCCAATAGATTTCCTAAGCACTAGTGTTTGAAGGAACAGCTTAAAAAGAGAATCCTAATGTGATTTCTTTATAATGGGTGTGTTCCTTATCTTATCCTAGTGTCTAAACTCTTCTCCATGGCTGGACCCCCAAATAATATTCCTTTACGTGCTAAGGGGTATCTAGAGAGTGGGATAGGTTTAATAACTACCCTAACCCTAACGCGTACCCTAACCCTAACCCCTACCCTAACCCTAACCCGTACCCTAATCCTAACCCGTACCCTAAACCGAGCCCTAACCCTAACACTAACCCTAACCCTAACCCTAACCCATACCCTACGCCGTACCCGAACACCTCCCCGAACCTGTACCCTAAGCCGTACCCTAAGCCTAACCCTAAGCCTAACCCTAACCCTAGGCTACCCTTGACTGCTTCTGCCTCCAATAGATTTCCTAAGCACTAGTGTTTTAAGGAACGGCTTAAAAAGAGAATCCTAATGTGATTTCTTTATAATGGGTGTGTTCCTTATCTTATCCTAGTGTCTAAACTCTTCTCCATGGCTGGACCCCCAAATAATATTCCTTTACGTGCTAAGGGGTATCTAGAGAGTGGGATAGGTTTAATAACTACCCTAACCCTAACACGTACCCTAACCCTAACCCCTACCCTAACCCTAACACGTACCCTAATCCTAACCCGTACCCTAAACCGAGCCCTAACCCTAACACGAACCCTAACCCTAACCCTAACCCATACCCTACGCCGTACCCGAACCCCTCCCCGAACCCGTACCCTAAGCCGTACCCTAAGCCTAACCCTAAGCCTAACACTAACCCTAGGCTACCCTTGACTGCTTCTGCCTCCAATAGATTTCCTAAGCACTAGTGTTTTAAGGAACGGCTTAAAAACAGAATCCTAATGTGATTTCTTTATAATGGGTGTGTTCCTTATCTTATCCTACTGTCTAAACTCTTCTCCATGGCTGGACCCCCAAATAATATTCCTTTACGTGCTAAGGGGTATCTAGAGAGTGGGATAGGTTTAATAACTACCCTAACCCTAACGCGTACCCTAACCCTAACCCCTACCCTAACCCTAACACGTACCCTAATCCTAACCCGTACCCTAAACTGAGCCCTAACCCTAACACTAACCCTAACCCTAACCCTAACCCATACCCTACACCGTACCCGAACCCCTCCCCGAAACCATACCCTAAGCCGTACCCTAAGCCTAACCCTAAGCCTAACCCTAACCCTAGGCTACCCTTGACTGCTTCTGCCTCCAATAGATTTCCTAAGCACTAGTGTTTGAAGGAACAGCTTAAAAAGAGAATCCTAATGTGATTTCTTTATAATGGGTGTGTTCCTTATCTTATCCTAGTGTCTAAACTCTTCTCCATGGCTGGACCCCCAAATAATATTCCTTTACGTGCTAAGGGGTATCTAGAGAGTGGGATAGGTTTAATAACTACCCTAACCCTAACGCGTACCCTAACCCTAACCCCTACCCTAACCCTAACCCGTACCCTAATCCTAACCCGTACCCTAAACCGAGCCCTAACCCTAACACTAACCCTAACCCTAACCCATACCCTACGCCGTACCCGAACCCCTCCCCGAACCCGTACCCTAAGCCGTACCCTAAGCCTAACCCTAAGCCTAACACTAACCCTAGGCTACCCTTGACTGCTTCTGCCTCCAATAGATTTCCTAAGCACTAGTGTTTGAAGGAACAGCTTAAAAAGAGAATCCTAATGTGATTTCTTTATAATGGGTGTGTTCCTTATCTTATCCTAGTGTCTAAACTCTTCTCCATGGCTGGACCCCCAAATAATATTCCTTTACGTGCTAAGGGGTATCTAGAGAGTGGGATAGGTTTAATAACTACCCTAACCCTAACACGTACCCTAACCCTAACCCCTACCCTAACCCTAACATGTACCCTAATCCTAACCCGTACCCTGAACCGAGCCCTAACCCTAACACTAACCCTAACCCTAACCCTAACCCATACCCTACGCCGTACCCGAACCCCTCCCCGAACCCGTACCCTAAGCCGTACCCTAAGCCTAACCCTAAGCCTAACCCTAACCCTAGGCTACCCTTGACTGCTTCTGCCTCCAATAGATTTCCTAAGCACTAGTGTTTGAAGGAACAGCTTAAAAAGAGAATCCTAATGTGATTTCTTTATAATGGGTGTGTTCCTTATCTTATCCTAGTGTCTAAACTCTTCTCCATGGCTGGACCCCCAAATAATATTCCTTTACGTGCTAAGGGGTATCTAGAGAGTGGGATAGGTTTAATAACTACCCTAACCCTAACGCGTACCCTAACCCTAACCCCTACCCTAACCCTAACACGTACCCTAATCCTAACCCGTACCCTAAACCGAGCCCTAACCCTAACACTAACCCTAACCCTAACCCTAACCCATACCCTACGCCGTACCCGAACCCCTCCCCGAACCCGTAGCCTAAGCCGTACCCTAAGCCTAACCCTAAGCCTAACCCTAAACCTAGGCTACCCTTGACTGCTTCTGCCTCCAATAGATTTCCTAAGCACTAGTGTTTGAAGGAACAGCTTAAAAAGAGAATCCTAATGTGATTTCTTTATAATGGGTGTGTTCCTTATCTTATCCTAGTGTCTAAACTCTTCTCCATGGCTGGACCCCCAAATAATATTCCTTTACGTGCTAAGGGGTATCTAGAGAGTGGGATAGGTTTAATAACTACCCTAACCCTAACACGTACCCTAACCCTAACCCCTACCCTAACCCTAACACGTACCCTAATCCTAACCCGTACCCTGAACCGAGCCCTAACCCTAACACTAACCCTAACCCTAACCCTAACCCATACCCTACGCCGTACCCGAACACCTCCCCGAAACCGTACCCTAAGCCGTACCCTAAGCCTAATCCTAAGCCTAACCCTAACCCTAGGCTACCCTTGACTGCTTCTGCCTCCAATAGATTTCCTAAGCACTAGTGTTTTAAGGAACGGCTTAAAAACAGAATCCTAATGTGATTTCTTTATAATGGGTGTGTTCCTTATCTTATCCTAGTGTCTAAACTCTTCTCCATGGCTGGACCCCCAAATAATATTCCTTTACGTGCTAAGGGGTATCTAGAGAGTGGGATAGGTTTAATAACTACCCTAACCCTAACACGTACCCTAACCCTAACCCCTACCCTAACCCTAACACGTACCCTAATCCTAACCCATACCCTGAACCGAGCCCTAACCCTAACACTAACCCTAACCCTAACCCTAACCCATACCCTACGCCGTACCCGAACCCCTCCCCGAACCCGTACCCTAAGCCGTACCCTAAGCCTAACCCTAAGCCTAACCTTAACCCTAGGCTACCCTTGACTGCTTCTGCCTCCAATAGAATTCCTAAGCACTAGTGTTTTAAGGAACGGCTTAAAAACAGAATCCTAATGTGATTTCTTTATAATGGGTGTGTTCCTTATCTTATCCTACTGTCTAAACTCTTCTCCATGGCTGGACCCCCAAATAATATTCCTTTACGTGCTAAGGGGTATCTAGAGAGTGGGATAGGTTTAATAACTACCCTAACCCTAACGCGTACCCTAACCCTAACCCCTACCCTAACCCTAACACGTACCCTAATCCTAAACCGTACCCTAAACTGAGCCCTAACCCTAACACTAACCCTAACCCTAACCCTAACCCATACCCTACACCGTACCCGAACCCCTCCCCGAAACCATACCCTAAGCCGTACCCTAAGCCTAACCCTAAGCCTAACCCTAACCCTAGGCTACCCTTGACTGCTTCTGCCTCCAATAGATTTCCTAAGCACTAGTGTTTGAAGGAACAGCTTAAAAAGAGAATCCTAATGTGATTTCTTTATAATGGGTGTGTTCCTTATCTTATCCTAGTGTCTAAACTCTTCTCCATGGCTGGACCCCCAAATAATATTCCTTTACGTGCTAAGGGGTATCTAGAGAGTGGGATAGGTTTAATAACTACCCTAACCCTAACGCGTACCCTAACCCTAACCCCTACCCTAACCCTAACCCGTACCCTAATCCTAACCCGTACCCTAAACCGAGCCCTAACCCTAACACTAACCCTAACCCTAACCCTAACCCATACCCTACGCCGTACCCGAACGCCTCCCCGAACCCGTACCCTAAGCCGTACCCTAAGCCTAACCCTAAGCCTAACACTAACCCTAGGCTACCCTTGACTGCTTCTGCCTCCAATAGATTTCCTAAGCACTAGTGTTTCAAGGAACAGCTTAAAAAGAGAATCCTAATGTGATTTCTTTATAATGGGTGTGTTCCTTATCTTATCCTAGTGTCTAAACTCTTCTCCATGGCTGGACCCCCAAATAATATTCCTTTACGTGCTAAGGGGTATCTAGAGAGTGGGATAGGTTTAATAACTACCCTAACCCTAACGCGTACCCTAACCCTAACCCCTACCCTAACCCTAAAACGTACCCTAATCCTAACCCGTACACTAAACCGAGCCCTAACCCTAACTCAAACCCTAACACTAACCCATACCCTACGCCGTACCCGAACCCCTCCCCGAACCCGTACCCTAAGCCGTACCCTAAGCCTAACCCTAAGCCTAACCCTAACCCTAGGCTACCCTTGACTGCTTCTGCCTCCAATAGATTTCCTAAGCACTAGTGTTTGAAGGAACAGCTTAAAAAGAGAATCCTAATGTGATTTCTTTATAATGGGTGTGTTCCTTATCTTATCCTAGTGTCTAAACTCTTCTCCATGGCTGGACCCCCAAATAATATTCCTTTACGTGCTAAGGGGTATCTAGAGAGTGGGATAGGTTTAATAACTACCCTAACCCTAACGCGTACCCTAACCCTAACCCCTACCCTAACCCTAACACGTACCCTAATCCTAACCCGTACCCTAAACCGAGCCCTAACCCTAACACTAACCCTAACCCTAACCCTAACCCATACCCTACGCCGTACCCGAACCCCTCCCCGAACCCGTAGCCTAAGCCGTACCCTAAGCCTAACCCTAAGCCTAACCCTAAACCTAGGCTACCCTTGACTGCTTCTGCCTCCAATAGATTTCCTAAGCACTAGTGTTTGAAGGAACAGCTTAAAAAGAGAATCCTAATGTGATTTCTTTATAATGGGTGTGTTCCTTATCTTATCCTAGTGTCTAAACTCTTCTCCATGGCTGGACCCCCAAATAATATTCCTTTACGTGCTAAGGGGTATCTAGAGAGTGGGATAGGTTTAATAACTACCCTAACCCTAACACGTACCCTAACCCTAACCCCTACCCTAACCCTAACACGTACCCTAATCCTAACCCGTACCCTGAACCGAGCCCTAACCCTAACACTAACCCTAACCCTAACCCATACCCTACGCCGTACCCGAACACCTCCCCGAAACCGTACCCTAAGCCGTACCCTAAGCCTAACCCTAAGCCTAACCCTAACCCTAGGCTACCCTTGACTGCTTCTGCCTCCAATAGATTTCCTAAGCACTAGTGTTTTAAGGAACGGCTTAAAAACAGAATCCTAATGTGATTTCTTTATAATGGGTGTGTTCCTTATCTTATCCTAGTGTCTAAACTCTTCTCCATGGCTGGACCCCCAAATAATATTCCTTTACGTGCTAAGGGGTATCTAGAGAGTGGGATAGGTTTAATAACTACCCTAACCCTAACACGTACCCTAACCCTAACCCCTACCCTAACCCTAACACGTACCCTAATCCTAACCCGTACCCTGAACCGAGCCCTAACCCTAACACTAACCCTAACCCTAACCCTAACCCATACCCTACGCCGTACCCGAACCCCTCCCCGAACCCGTACCCTAAGCCGTACCCTAAGCCTAACCCTAAGCCTAACCTTAACCCTAGGCTACCCTTGACTGCTTCTGCCTCCAATAGATTTCCTAAGCACTAGTGTTTTAAGGAACGGCTTAAAAACAGAATCCTAATGTGATTTCTTTATAATGGGTGTGTTCCTTATCTTATCCTACTGTCTAAACTCTTCTCCATGGCTGGACCCCCAAATAATATTCCTTTACGTGCTAAGGGGTATCTAGAGAGTGGGATAGGTTTAATAACTACCCTAACCCTAACGCGTACCCTAACCCTAACCCCTACCCTAACCCTAACACGTACCCTAATCCTAACCCGTACCCTAAACTGAGCCCTAACCCTAACACTAACCCTAACCCTAACCCTAACCCATACCCTACACCGTACCCGAACCCCTCCCCGAAACCATACCCTAAGCCGTACCCTAAGCCTAACCCTAAGCCTAACCCTAACCCTAGGCTACCCTTGACTGCTTCTGCCTCCAATAGATTTCCTAAGCACTAGTGTTTGAAGGAACAGCTTAAAAAGAGAATCCTAATGTGATTTCTTTATAATGGGTGTGTTCCTTATCTTATCCTAGTGTCTAAACTCTTCTCCATGGCTGGACCCCCAAATAATATTCCTTTACGTGCTAAGGGGTATCTAGAGAGTGGGATAGGTTTAATAACTACCCTAACCCTAACGCGTACCCTAACCCTAACCCCTACCCTAACCCTAACCCGTACCCTAATCCTAACCCGTACCCTAAACCGAGCCCTAACCCTAACACTAACCCTAACCCTAACCCTAACCCATACCCTACGCCGTACCCGAACCCCTCCCCGAACCCGTACCCTAAGCCGTACCCTAAGCCTAACCCTAAGCCTAACACTAACCCTAGGCTACCCTTGACTGCTTCTGCCTCCAATAGATTTCCTAAGCACTAGTGTTTGAAGGAACAGCTTAAAAAGAGAATCCTAATGTGATTTCTTTATAATGGGTGTGTTCCTTATCTTATCCTAGTGTCTAAACTCTTCTCCATGGCTGGACCCCCAAATAATATTCCTTTACATGCTAAGGGGTATCTAGAGAGTGAGATAGGTTTAATAACTACCCTAACCCTAACGCGTACCCTAACCCTAACCCCTACCCTAACCCTAACACGTACCCTAATCCTAACCCGTACCCTGAACCGAGCCCTAACCCTAACACTAACCCTAACCCTAACCCTAACCCATACCCTACGCCGTACCCGAACACCTCCCCGAACCTGTACCCTAAGCCGTACCCTAAGCCTAACCCTAAGCCTAACCCTAACCCTAGGCTACCCTTGACTGCTTCTGCCTCCAATAGATTTCCTAAGCACTAGTGTTTTAAGGAACGGCTTAAAAAGAGAATCCTAATGTGATTTCTTTATAATGGGTGTGTTCCTTATCTTATCCTAGTGTCTAAACTCTTCTCCATGGCTGGACCCCCAAATAATATTCCTTTACGTGCTAAGGGGTATCTAGAGAGTGGGATAGGTTTAATAACTACCCTAACCCTAACACGTACCCTAACCCTAACCCCTACCCTAACCCTAACACGTACCCTAATCCTAACCCGTACCCTAAACCGAGCCCTAACCCTAACACGAACCCTAACCCTAACCCTAACCCATACCCTACGCCGTACCCGAACCCCTCCCCGAACCCGTACCCTAAGCCGTACCCTAAGCCTAACCCTAAGCCTAACACTAACCCTAGGCTACCCTTGACTGCTTCTGCCTCCAATAGATTTCCTAAGCACTAGTGTTTTAAGGAACGGCTTAAAAACAGAATCCTAATGTGATTTCTTTATAATGGGTGTGTTCCTTATCTTATCCTACTGTCTAAACTCTTCTCCATGGCTGGACCCCCAAATAATATTCCTTTACGTGCTAAGGGGTATCTAGAGAGTGGGATAGGTTTAATAACTACCCTAACCCTAACGCGTACCCTAACCCTAACCCCTACCCTAACCCTAACACGTACCCTAATCCTAACCCGTAACCTAAACTGAGCCCTAACCCTAACACTAACCCTAACCCTAACCCTAACCCATACCCTACACCGTACCCGAACCCCTCCCCGAAACCATACCCTAAGCCGTACCCTAAGCCTAACCCTAAGCCTAACCCTAACCCTAGGCTACCCTTGACTGCTTCTGCCTCCAATAGATTTCCTAAGCACTAGTGTTTGAAGGAACAGCTTAAAAAGAGAATCCTAATGTGATTCCTTTATAATGGGTGTGTTCCTTATCTTATCCTAGTGTCTAAACTCTTCTCCATGGCTGGACCCCCAAATAATATTCCTTTACGTGCTAAGGGGTATCTAGAGAGTGGGATAGGTTTAATAACTACCCTAACCCTAACGCGTACCCTAACCCTAACCCCTACCCTAACCCTAACCCGTACCCTAATCCTAACCCGTACCCTAAACCGAGCCCTAACCCTAACACTAACCCTAACCCTAACCTTAACCCATACCCTACGCCGTACCCGAACCCCTCCCCGAACCCGTACCCTAAGCCGTACCCTAAGCCTAACCCTAAGCCTAACCCTAACCCTAGGCTACCCTTGACTGCTTCTGCCTCCAATAGATTTCCTAAGCACTAGTGTTTGAAGGAACAGCTTAAAAAGAGAATCCTAATGTGATTTCTTTATAATGGGTGTGTTCCTTATCTTATCCTAGTGTCTAAACTCTTCTCCATGGCTGGACCCCCAAATAATATTCCTTTACATGCTAAGGGGTATCTAGAGAGTGAGATAGGTTTAATAACTACCCTAACCCTAACGCGTACCTAACCCTAACCCCTACCCTAACCCTAAAACGTACCCTAATCCTAACCCGTACACAAAACCGAGCCCTAACCCTAACTCAAACCCTAACCCTAACCCTAACCCATACCCTACGCCGTACCCGAACCCCTCCCCGAACCCGTACCCTAAGCCGTACCCTAACCCTAACCCTAAGCCTAACCCTAACCCTAGGCTACCCTTGACTGCTTCTGCCTCCAATAGATTTCCTAAGCACTAGTGTTTGAAGGAACAGCTTAAAAAGAGAATCCTAATGTGATTTCTTTATAATGGGTGTGTTCCTTATCTGTATCCTAGTGTCTAAACTCTTCTCCATGGCTGGACCCCCAAATAATATTCCTTTACGTGCTAAGGGGTATCTAGAGAGTGGGATAGGTTTATTAACTACCCTAACCCTAACACGTACCCTAACCCTAACCCCTACCCTAACCCTAACACGTACCCTAATCCTAACCCGTACCCTGAACCGAGCCCTAACCCTAACACTAACCCTAACCCTAACCCTAACCCATACCCTACGCCGTACCCGAACACCTCCCCGAAACCGTACCCTAAGCCGTACCCTAAGCCTAACCCTAAGCCTAACCCTAAACCTAGGCTACCCTTGACTGCTTCTGCCTCCAATAGATTTCCTAAGCACTAGTGTTTGAAGGAACAGCTTAAAAAGAGAATCCTAATGTGATTTCTTTATAATGGGTGTGTTCCTTATCTTATCCTAGTGTCTAAACTCTTCTCCATGGCTGGACCCCCAAATAATATTCCTTTACGTGCTAAGGGGTATCTAGAGAGTGGGATAGGTTTAATAACTACCCTAACCCTAACACGTACCCTAACCCTAACCCCTACCCTAACCCTAACATGTACCCTAATCCTAACCCGTACCCTGAACCGAGCCCTAACCCTAACACTAACCCTAACCCTAACCCTAACCCATACCCTACGCCGTACCCGAACCCCTCCCCGAACCCGTACCCTAAGCCGTACCCTAAGCCTAACCCTAAGCCTAACCCTAACCCTAGGCTACCCTTGACTGCTTCTGCCTCCAATAGATTTCCTAAGCACTAGTGTTTGAAGGAACAGCTTAAAAAGAGAATCCTAATGTGATTTCTTTATAATGGGTGTGTTCCTTATCTTATCCTAGTGTCTAAACTCTTCTCCATGGCTGGACCCCCAAATAATATTCCTTTACGTGCTAAGGGGTATCTAGAGAGTGGGATAGGTTTAATAACTACCCTAACCCTAACGCGTACCCTAACCCTAACCCCTACCCTAACCCTAACACGTACCCTAATCCTAACCCGTACCCTAAACCGAGCCCTAACCCTAACACTAACCCTAACCCTAACCCTAACCCATACCCTACGCCGTACCCGAACCCCTCCCCGAACCCGTAGCCTAAGCCGTACCCTAAGCCTAACCCTAAGCCTAACCCTAAACCTAGGCTACCCTTGACTGCTTCTGCCTCCAATAGATTTCCTAAGCACTAGTGTTTGAAGGAACAGCTTAAAAAGAGAATCCTAATGTGATTTCTTTATAATGGGTGTGTTCCTTATCTTATCCTAGTGTCTAAACTCTTCTCCATGGCTGGACCCCCAAATAATATTCCTTTACGTGCTAAGGGGTATCTAGAGAGTGGGATAGGTTTAATAACTACCCTAACCCTAACACGTACCCTAACCCTAACCCCTACCCTAACCCTAACACGTACCCTAATCCTAACCCGTACCCTGAACCGAGCCCTAACCCTAACACTAACCCTAACCCTAACCCTAACCCATACCCTACGCCGTACCCGAACACCTCCCCGAAACCGTACCCTAAGCCGTACCCTAAGCCTAATCCTAAGCCTAACCCTAACCCTAGGCTACCCTTGACTGCTTCTGCCTCCAATAGATTTCCTAAGCACTAGTGTTTTAAGGAACGGCTTAAAAACAGAATCCTAATGTGATTTCTTTATAATGGGTGTGTTCCTTATCTTATCCTAGTGTCTAAACTCTTCTCCATGGCTGGACCCCCAAATAATATTCCTTTACGTGCTAAGGGGTATCTAGAGAGTGGGATAGGTTTAATAACTACCCTAACCCTAACACGTACCCTAACCCTAACCCCTACCCTAACCCTAACACGTACCCTAATCCTAACCCATACCCTGAACCGAGCCCTAACCCTAACACTAACCCTAACCCTAACCCTAACCCATACCCTACGCCGTACCCGAACCCCTCCCCGAACCCGTACCCTAAGCCGTACCCTAAGCCTAACCCTAAGCCTAACCTTAACCCTAGGCTACCCTTGACTGCTTCTGCCTCCAATAGAATTCCTTTAAGCACTAGTGTTTTAAGGAACGGCTTAAAAACAGAATCCTAATGTGATTTCTTTATAATGGGTGTGTTCCTTATCTTATCCTACTGTCTAAACTCTTCTCCATGGCTGGACCCCCAAATAATATTCCTTTACGTGCTAAGGGGTATCTAGAGAGTGGGATAGGTTTAATAACTACCCTAACCCTAACGCGTACCCTAACCCTAACCCCTACCCTAACCCTAACACGTACCCTAATCCTAAACCGTACCCTAAACTGAGCCCTAACCCTAACACTAACCCTAACCCTAACCCTAACCCATACCCTACACCGTACCCGAACCCCTCCCGAAACCATACCCTAAGCCGTACCCTAAGCCTAACCCTAAGCCTAACCCTAACCCTAGGCTACCCTTGACTGCTTCTGCCTCCAATAGATTTCCTAAGCACTAGTGTTTGAAGGAACAGCTTAAAAGAGAATCCTAATGTGATTTCTTTATAATGGGTGTGTTCCTTATCTTATCCTAGTGTCTAAACTCTTCTCCATGGCTGGACCCCCAAATAATATTCCTTTACGTGCTAAGGGGTATCTAGAGAGTGGGATAGGTTTAATAACTACCCTAACCCTAACACGTACCCTAACCCTAACCCCTACCCTAACCCTAACACGTACCCTAATCCTAACCCGTACCCTAAACCGAGCCCTAACCCTAACACGAACCCTAACCCTAACCCTAACCCATACCCTACGCCGTACCCGAACCCCTCCCCGAACCCGTACCCTAAGCCGTACCCTAAGCCTAACCCTAAGCCTAACACTAACCCTAGGCTACCCTTGACTGCTTCTGCCTCCAATAGATTTCCTAAGCACTAGTGTTTTAAGGAACGGCTTAAAAACAGAATCCTAATGTGATTTCTTTATAATGGGTGTGTTCCTTATCTTATCCTACTGTCTAAACTCTTCTCCATGGCTGGACCCCCAAATAATATTCCTTTACGTGCTAAGGGGTATCTAGAGAGTGGGATAGGTTTAATAACTACCCTAACCCTAACGCGTACCCTAACCCTAACCCCTACCCTAACCCTAACACGTACCCTAATCCTAACCCGTACACTAAACCGAGCCCTAACCCTAACTCAAACCCTAACACTAACCCATACCCTACGCCGTACCCGAACCCCTCCCCGAACCCGTACCCTAAGCCGTACCCTAAGCCTAACCCTAAGCCTAACCCTAACCCTAGGCTACCCTTGACTGCTTCTGCCTCCAATAGATTTCCTAAGCACTAGTGTTTGAAGGAACAGCTTAAAAAGAGAATCCTAATGTGATTTCTTTATAATGGGTGTGTTCCTTATCTTATCCTAGTGTCTAAACTCTTCTCCATGGCTGGACCCCCAAATAATATTCCTTTACGTGCTAAGGGGTATCTAGAGAGTGGGATAGGTTTAATAACTACCCTAACCCTAACGCGTACCCTAACCCTAACCCCTACCCTAACCCTAACACGTACCCTAATCCTAACCCGTACCCTAAACCGAGCCCTAACCCTAACACTAACCCTAACCCTAACCCTAACCCATACCCTACGCCGTACCCGAACCCCTCCCCGAACCCGTAGCCTAAGCCGTACCCTAAGCCTAACCCTAAGCCTAACCCTAAACCTAGGCTACCCTTGACTGCTTCTGCCTCCAATAGATTTCCTAAGCACTAGTGTTTGAAGGAACAGCTTAAAAAGAGAATCCTAATGTGATTTCTTTATAATGGGTGTGTTCCTTATCTTATCCTAGTGTCTAAACTCTTCTCCATGGCTGGACCCCCAAATAATATTCCTTTACGTGCTAAGGGGTATCTAGAGAGTGGGATAGGTTTAATAACTACCCTAACCCTAACACGTACCCTAACCCTAACCCCTACCCTAACCCTAACACGTACCCTAATCCTAACCCGTACCCTGAACCGAGCCCTAACCCTAACACTAACCCTAACCCTAACCCATACCCTACGCCGTACCCGAACACCTCCCGAAACCGTACCCTAAGCCGTACCCTAAGCCTAACCCTAAGCCTAACCCTAACCCTAGGCTACCCTTGACTGCTTCTGCCTCCAATAGATTTCCTAAGCACTAGTGTTTTAAGGAACGGCTTAAAAACAGAATCCTAATGTGATTTCTTTATAATGGGTGTGTTCCTTATCTTATCCTAGTGTCTAAACTCTTCTCCATGGCTGGACCCCCAAATAATATTCCTTTACGTGCTAAGGGGTATCTAGAGAGTGGGATAGGTTTAATAACTACCCTAACCCTAACACGTACCCTACCCTAACCCCTACCCTAACCCTAACACGTACCCTAATCCTAACCCGTTACCCTGAACCGAGCCCTAACCCTAACACTAACCCTAACCCTAACCCTAACCCATACCCTACGCCGTACCCGAACCCCTCCCCGAACCCGTACCCTAAGCCGTACCCTAAGCCTAACCCTAAGCCTAACCTTAACCCTAGGCTACCCTTGACTGCTTCTGCCTCCAATAGATTTCCTAAGCACTAGTGTTTTAAGGAACGGCTTAAAAACAGAATCCTAATGTGATTTCTTTATAATGGGTGTGTTCCTTATCTTATCCTACTGTCTAAACTCTTCTCCATGGCTGGACCCCCAAATAATATTCCTTTACGTGCTAAGGGGTATCTAGAGAGTGGGATAGGTTTAATAACTACCCTAACCCTAACGCGTACCCTAACCCTAACCCCTACCCTAACCCTAACACGTACCCTAATCCTAACCCGTACCCTAAACTGAGCCCTAACCCTAACACTAACCCTAACCCTAACCCTAACCCATACCCTACACCGTACCCGAACCCCTCCCCGAAACCATACCCTAAGCCGTACCCTAAGCCTAACCCTAAGCCTAACCCTAACCCTAGGCTACCCTTGACTGCTTCTGCCTCCAATAGATTTCCTAAGCACTAGTGTTTGAAGGAACAGCTTAAAAAGAGAATCCTAATGTGATTTCTTTATAATGGGTGTGTTCCTTATCTTATCCTAGTGTCTAAACTCTTCTCCATGGCTGGACCCCCAAATAATATTCCTTTACGTGCTAAGGGGTATCTAGAGAGTGGGATAGGTTTAATAACTACCCTAACCCTAACGCGTACCCTAACCCTAACCCCTACCCTAACCCTAACCCGTACCCTAATCCTAACCCGTACCCTAAACCGAGCCCTAACCCTAACACTAACCCTAACCCTAACCCTAACCCATACCCTACGCCGTACCCGAACCCCTCCCCGAACCCGTACCCTAAGCCGTACCCTAAGCCTAACCCTAAGCCTAACACTAACCCTAGGCTACCCTTGACTGCTTCTGCCTCCAATAGATTTCCTAAGCACTAGTGTTTGAAGGAACAGCTTAAAAAGAGAATCCTAATGTGATTTCTTTATAATGGGTGTGTTCCTTATCTTATCCTAGTGTCTAAACTCTTCTCCATGGCTGGACCCCCAAATAATATTCCTTTACATGCTAAGGGGTATCTAGAGAGTGAGATAGGTTTAATAACTACCCTAACCCTAACGCGTACCCTAACCCTAACCCCTACCCTAACCCTAACACGTACCCTAATCCTAACCCGTACCCTGAACCGAGCCCTAACCCTAACACTAACCCTAACCCTAACCCTAACCCATACCCTACGCCGTACCCGAACACCTCCCCGAACCTGTACCCTAAGCCGTACCCTAAGCCTAACCCTAAGCCTAACCCTAACCCTAGGCTACCCTTGACTGCTTCTGCCTCCAATAGATTTCCTAAGCACTAGTGTTTTAAGGAACGGCTTAAAAAGAGAATCCTAATGTGATTTCTTTATAATGGGTGTGTTCCTTATCTTATCCTAGTGTCTAAACTCTTCTCCATGGCTGGACCCCCAAATAATATTCCTTTACGTGCTAAGGGGTATCTAGAGAGTGGGATAGGTTTAATAACTACCCTAACCCTAACACGTACCCTAACCCTAACCCCTACCCTAACCCTAACACGTACCCTAATCCTAACCCGTACCCTAAACCGAGCCCTAACCCTAACACGAACCCTAACCCTAACCCTAACCCATACCCTACGCCGTACCCGAACCCTCCCCGAACCCGTACCCTAAGCCGTACCCTAAGCCTAACCCTAAGCCTAACACTAACCCTAGGCTACCCTTGACTGCTTCTGCCTCCAATAGATTTCCTAAGCACTAGTGTTTTAAGGAACGCTTAAAAACAGAATCCTAATGTGATTTCTTTATAATGGGTGTGTTCCTTATCTTATCCTACTGTCTAAACTCTTCTCCATGGCTGGACCCCCAAATAATATTCCTTTACGTGCTAAGGGGTATCTAGAGAGTGGGATAGGTTTAATAACTACCCTAACCCTAACGCGTACCCTAACCCTAACCCCTACCCTAACCCTAACACGTACCCTAATCCTAACCCGTAACCTAAACTGAGCCCTAACCCTAACACTAACCCTAACCCTAACCCTAACCCATACCCTACACCGTACCCGAACCCCTCCCCGAAACCATACCCTAAGCCGTACCCTAAGCCTAACCCTAAGCCTAACCCTAACCCTAGGCTACCCTTGACTGCTTCTGCCTCCAATAGATTTCCTAAGCACTAGTGTTTGAAGGAACAGCTTAAAAAGAGAATCCTAATGTGATTCCTTTATAATGGGTGTGTTCCTTATCTTATCCTAGTGTCTAAACTCTTCTCCATGGCTGGACCCCCAAATAATATTCCTTTACGTGCTAAGGGGTATCTAGAGAGTGGGATAGGTTTAATAACTACCCTAACCCTAACGCGTACCCTAACCCTAACCCCTACCCTAACCCTAACCCGTACCCTAATCCTAACCCGTACCCTAAACCGAGCCCTAACCCTAACACTAACCCTAACCCTAACCTTAACCCATACCCTACGCCGTACCCGAACCCTCCCGAACCCGTACCCTAAGCCGTACCCTAAGCCTAACCCTAAGCCTAACCCTAACCCTAGGCTACCCTTGACTGCTTCTGCCTCCAATAGATTTCCTAAGCACTAGTGTTTGAAGGAACAGCTTAAAAAGAGAATCCTAATGTGATTTCTTTATAATGGGTGTGTTCCTTATCTTATCCTAGTGTCTAAACTCTTCTCCATGGCTGGACCCCCAAATAATATTCCTTTACATGCTAAGGGGTATCTAGAGAGTGAGATAGGTTTAATAACTACCCTAACCCTAACGCGTACCCTAACCCTAACCCCTACCCTAACCCTAAAACGTACCCTAATCCTAACCCGTACACAAAACCGAGCCCTAACCCTAACTCAAACCCTAACCCTAACCCTAACCCATACCCTACGCCGTACCCGAACCCCTCCCCGAACCCGTACCCTAAGCCGTACCCTAACCCTAACCCTAAGCCTAACCCTAACCCTAGGCTACCCTTGACTGCTTCTGCCTCCAATAGATTTCCTAAGCACTAGTGTTTGAAGGAACAGCTTAAAAAGAGAATCCTAATGTGATTTCTTTATAATGGGTGTGTTCCTTATCTTATCCTAGTGTCTAAACTCTTCTCCATGGCTGGACCCCCAAATAATATTCCTTTACGTGCTAAGGGGTATCTAGAGAGTGGGATAGGTTTATTAACTACCCTAACCCTAACACGTACCCTAACCCTAACCCCTACCCTAACCCTAACACGTACCCTAATCCTAACCCGTACCCTGAACCGAGCCCTAACCCTAACACTAACCCTAACCCTAACCCTAACCCATACCCTACGCCGTACCCGAACACCTCCCCGAAACCGTACCCTAAGCCGTACCCTAAGCCTAACCCTAAGCCTAACCCTAACCCTAGGCTACCCTTGACTGCTTCTGCCTCCAATAGATTTCCTAAGCACTAGTGTTTTAAGGAACGGCTTAAAAACAGAATCCTAATGTGATTTCTTTATAATGGGTGTGTTCCTTATCTTATCCTAGTGTCTAAACTCTTCTCCATGGCTGGACCCCCAAATAATATTCCTTTACGTGCTAAGGGGTATCTAGAGAGTGGGATAGGTTTAATAACTACCCTAACCCTAACACGTACCCTAACCCTAACCCCTACCCTAACCCTAACACGTACCCTAATCCTAACCCGTACCCTAAACTGAGCCCTAACCCTAACACTAACCCTAACCCTAACCCTAACCCATACCCTACACCGTACCCGAACCCCTCCCCGAAACCATACCCTAAGCCGTACCCTAAGCCTAACCCTAAGCCTAACCCTAACCCTAGGCTACCCTTGACTGCTTCTGCCTCCAATAGATTTCCTAAGCACTAGTGTTTGAAGGAACAGCTTAAAAAGAGAATCCTAATGTGATTTCTTTATAATGGGTGTGTTCCTTATCTTATCCTAGTGTCTAAACTCTTCTCCATGGCTGGACCCCCAAATAATATTCCTTTACGTGCTAAGGGGTATCTAGAGAGTGGGATAGGTTTAATAACTACCCTAACCCTAACACGTACCCTAACCCTAACCCCTACCCTAACCCTAACACGTACCCTAATCCTAACCCGTACCCTGAACCGAGCCCTAACCCTAACACTAACCCTAACCCTAACCCTAACCCATACCCTACGCCGTACCCGAACCCCTCCCCGAACCCGTACCCTAAGCCGTACCCTAACCCTAACCCTAAGCCTAACCCTAACCCTAGGCTACCCTTGACTGCTTCTGCCTCCAATAGATTTCCTAAGCACTAGTGTTTTAAGGAACGGCTTAAAAACAGAATCCTAATGTGATTTCTTTATAATGGGTGTGTTCCTTATCTTATCCTAGTGTCTAAACTCTTCTCCATGGCTGGACCCCCAAATAATATTCCTTTACGTGCTAAGGGGTATCTAGAGAGTGGGATAGGTTTAATAACTACCCTAACCCTAACGCGTACCCTAACCCTAACCCCTAACCTAACCCTAACCCGTACCCTAATCCTAACCCGTACCCTAAACTGAGCCCTAACCCTAACACTAACCCTAACCCTAACCCTAACCCATACCCTACACCGTACCCGAACCCCTCCCCGAAACCGTACCCTAAGCCGTACCCTAAGCCTAACCCTAAGCCTAACCCTAACCCTAGGCTACCCTTGACTGCTTCTGCCTCCAATAGATTTCCTAAGCACTAGTGTTTCAAGGAACAGCTTAAAAAGAGAATCCTAATGTGATTTCTTTATAATGGGTGTGTTCCTTATCTTATCCTAGTGTCTAAACTCTTCTCCATGGCTGGACCCCCAAATAATATTCCTTTACGTGCTAAGGGGTATCTAGAGAGTGGGATAGGTTTAATAACTACCCTAACCCTAACGCGTACCCTAACCCTAACCCCTACCCTAACCCTAAAACGTACCCTAATCCTAACCCGTACACTAAACCGAGCCCTAACCCTAACTCAAACCCTAACCCTAACCCATACCCTACGCCGTACCCGAACCCCTCCCCGAACCCGTACCCTAAGCCGTACCCTAAGCCTAACCCTAAGCCTAACCCTAACCCTAGGCTACCCTTGACTGCTTCTGCCTCCAATAGATTTCCTAAGCACTAGTGTTTGAAGGAACAGCTTAAAAAGAGAATCCTAATGTGATTTCTTTATAATGGGTGTGTTCCTTATCTTATCCTAGTGTCTAAACTCTTCTCCATGGCTGGACCCCCAAATAATATTCCTTTACGTGCTAAGGGGTATCTAGAGAGTGGGATAGGTTTAATAACTACCCTAACCCTAACGCGTACCCTAACCCTAACCCCTACCCTAACCCTAACACGTACCCTAATCCTAACCCGTACCCTAAACCGAGCCCTAACCCTAACACTAACCCTAACCCTAACCCTAACCCATACCCTACGCCGTACCCGAACCCCTCCCCGAACCCGTAGCCTAAGCCGTACCCTAAGCCTAACCCTAAGCCTAACCCTAAACCTAGGCTACCCTTGACTGCTTCTGCCTCCAATAGATTTCCTAAGCACTAGTGTTTGAAGGAACAGCTTAAAAAGAGAATCCTAATGTGATTTCTTTATAATGGGTGTGTTCCTTATCTTATCCTAGTGTCTAAACTCTTCTCCATGGCTGGACCCCCAAATAATATTCCTTTACGTGCTAAGGGGTATCTAGAGAGTGGGATAGGTTTAATAACTACCCTAACCCTAACACGTACCCTAACCCTAACCCCTACCCTAACCCTAACACGTACCCTAATCCTAACCCGTACCCTGAACCGAGCCCTAACCCTAACACTAACCCTAACCCTAACCCTAACCCATACCCTACGCCGTACCCGAACACCTCCCCGAAACCGTACCCTAAGCCGTACCCTAAGCCTAACCCTAAGCCTAACCCTAACCCTAGGCTACCCTTGACTGCTTCTGCCTCCAATAGATTTCCTAAGCACTAGTGTTTTAAGGAACGGCTTAAAAACAGAATCCTAATGTGATTTCTTTATAATGGGTGTGTTCCTTATCTTATCCTAGTGTCTAAACTCTTCTCCATGGCTGGACCCCCAAATAATATTCCTTTACGTGCTAAGGGGTATCTAGAGAGTGGGATAGGTTTAATAACTACCCTAACCCTAACACGTACCCTAACCCTAACCCCTACCCTAACCCTAACACGTACCCTAATCCTAACCCGTACCCTGAACCGAGCCCTAACCCTAACACTAACCCTAACCCTAACCCTAACCCATACCCTACGCCGTACCCGAACCCCTCCCTGAACCCGTACCCTAAGCCGTACCCTAAGCCTAACCCTAAGCCTAACCTTAACCCTAGGCTACCCTTGACTGCTTCTGCCTCCAATAGATTTCCTAAGCACTAGTGTTTGAAGGAACAGCTTAAAAAGAGAATCCTAATGTGATTTCTTTATAATGGGTGTGTTCCTTATCTTATCCTAGTGTCTAAACTCTTCTCCATGGCTGGACCCCCAAATAATATTCCTTTACATGCTAAGGGGTATCTAGAGAGTGAGATAGGTTTAATAACTACCCTAACCCTAACGCGTACCCTAACCCTAACCCCTACCCTAACCCTAAAACGTACCCTAATCCTAACCCGTACACAAAACCGAGCCCTAACCCTAACTCAAACCCTAACCCTAACCCTAACCCATACCCTACGCCGTACCCGAACCCCTCCCCGAACCCGTACCCTAAGCCGTACCCTAACCCTAACCCTAAGCCTAACCCTAACCCTAGGCTACCCTTGACTGCTTCTGCCTCCAATAGATTTCCTAAGCACTAGTGTTTTAAGGAACGGCTTAAAAACAGAATCCTAATGTGATTTCTTTATAATGGGTGTGTTCCTTATCTTATCCTAGTGTCTAAACTCTTCTCCATGGCTGGACCCCCAAATAATATTCCTTTACGTGCTAAGGGGTATCTAGAGAGTGGGATAGGTTTAATAACTACCCTAACCCTAACGCGTACCCTAACCCTAACCCCTAACCTAACCCTAACCCGTACCCTAATCCTAACCCGTACCCTAAACTGAGCCCTAACCCTAACACTAACCCTAACCCTAACCCTAACCCATACCCTACACCGTAGCCGAACCCCTCCCCGAAACCGTACCCTAAGCCGTACCCTAAGCCTAACCCTAAGCCTAACCCTAACCCTAGGCTACCCTTGACTGCTTCTGCCTCCAATAGATTTCCTAAGCACTAGTGTTTCAAGGAACAGCTTAAAAAGAGAATCCTAATGTGATTTCTTTATAATGGGTGTGTTCCTTATCTTATCCTAGTGTCTAAACTCTTCTCCATGGCTGGACCCCCAAATAATATTCCTTTACGTGCTAAGGGGTATCTAGAGAGTGGGATAGGTTTAATAACTACCCTAACCCTAACGCGTACCCTAACCCTAACCCCTACCCTAACCCTAAAACGTACCCTAATCCTAACCCGTACACTAAACCGAGCCCTAACCCTAACTCAAACCCTAACCCTAACCCATACCCTACGCCGTACCCGAACCCCTCCCCGAACCCGTACCCTAAGCCGTACCCTAAGCCTAACCCTAAGCCTAACCCTAACCCTAGGCTACCCTTGACTGCTTCTGCCTCCAATAGATTTCCTAAGCACTAGTGTTTGAAGGAACAGCTTAAAAAGAGAATCCTAATGTGATTTCTTTATAATGGGTGTGTTCCTTATCTTATCCTAGTGTCTAAACTCTTCTCCATGGCTGGACCCCCAAATAATATTCCTTTACGTGCTAAGGGGTATCTAGAGAGTGGGATAGGTTTAATAACTACCCTAACCCTAACGCGTACCCTAACCCTAACCCCTACCCTAACCCTAACACGTACCCTAATCCTAACCCGTACCCTAAACCGAGCCCTAACCCTAACACTAACCCTAACCCTAACCCTAACCCATACCCTACGCCGTACCCGAACCCCTCCCCGAACCCGTAGCCTAAGCCGTACCCTAAGCCTAACCCTAAGCCTAACCCTAAACCTAGGCTACCCTTGACTGCTTCTGCCTCCAATAGATTTCCTAAGCACTAGTGTTTGAAGGAACAGCTTAAAAAGAGAATCCTAATGTGATTTCTTTATAATGGGTGTGTTCCTTATCTTATCCTAGTGTCTAAACTCTTCTCCATGGCTGGACCCCCAAATAATATTCCTTTACGTGCTAAGGGGTATCTAGAGAGTGGGATAGGTTTAATAACTACCCTAACCCTAACACGTACCCTAACCCTAACCCCTACCCTAACCCTAACACGTACCCTAATCCTAACCCGTACCCTGAACCGAGCCCTAACCCTAACACTAACCCTAACCCTAACCCTAACCCATACCCTACGCCGTACCCGAACACCTCCCCGAAACCGTACCCTAAGCCGTACCCTAAGCCTAACCCTAAGCCTAACCCTAACCCTAGGCTACCCTTGACTGCTTCTGCCTCCAATAGATTTCCTAAGCACTAGTGTTTTAAGGAACGGCTTAAAACAGAATCCTAATGTGATTTCTTTATAATGGGTGTGTTCCTTATCTTATCCTAGTGTCTAAACTCTTCTCCATGGCTGGACCCCCAAATAATATTCCTTTACGTGCTAAGGGGTATCTAGAGAGTGGGATAGGTTTAATAACTACCCTAACCCTAACACGTACCCTAACCCTAACCCCTACCCTAACCCTAACACGTACCCTAATCCTAACCCGTACCCTGAACCGAGCCCTAACCCTAACACTAACCCTAACCCTAACCCTAACCCATACCCTACGCCGTACCCGAACCCCTCCCTGAACCCGTACCCTAAGCCGTACCCTAAGCCTAACCCTAAGCCTAACCTTAACCCTAGGCTACCCTTGACTGCTTCTGCCTCCAATAGATTTCCTAAGCACTAGTGTTTGAAGGAACAGCTTAAAAAGAGAATCCTAATGTGATTTCTTTATAATGGGTGTGTTCCTTATCTTATCCTAGTGTCTAAACTCTTCTCCATGGCTGGACCCCCAAATAATATTCCTTTACATGCTAAGGGGTATCTAGAGAGTGAGATAGGTTTAATAACTACCCTAACCCTAACGCGTACCCTAACCCTAACCCCTACCCTAACCCTAAAACGTACCCTAATCCTAACCCGTACACAAAACCGAGCCCTAACCCTAACTCAAACCCTAACCCTAACCCTAACCCATACCCTACGCCGTACCCGAACCCCTCCCCGAACCCGTACCCTAAGCCGTACCCTAAGCCTAACCCTAAGCCTAACACTAACCCTAGGCTACCCTTGACTGCTTCTGCCTCCAATAGATTTCCTAAGCACTAGTGTTTTAAGGAACGGCTTAAAAACAGAATCCTAATGTGATTTCTTTATAATGGGTGTGTTCCTTATCTTATCCTAGTGTCTAAACTCTTCTCCATGGCTGGACCCCCAAATAATATTCCTTTACGTGCTAAGGGGTATCTAGAGAGTGGGATAGGTTTAATAACTACCCTAACCCTAACGCGTACCCTAACCCTAACCCCTAACCTAACCCTAACCCGTACCCTAATCCTAACCCGTACCCTAAACTGAGCCCTATCCCTAACACTAACCCTAACCCTAACCCTAACCCATACCCTACACCGTACCCGAACCCCTCCCCGAAACCGTACCCTAAGCCGTACCCTAAGCCTAACCCTAAGCCTAAACCTAACCCTAGGCTACCCTTGACTGCTTCTGCCTCCAATAGATTTCCTAAGCACTAGTGTTTCAAGGAACAGCTTAAAAAGAGAATCCTAATGTGATTTCTTTATAATGGGTGTGTTCCTTATCTTATCCTAGTGTCTAAACTCTTCTCCATGGCTGGACCCCAAATAATATTCCTTTACGTGCTAAGGGGTATCTAGAGAGTGGGATAGGTTTAATAACTACCCTAACCTAACGCGTACCCTAACCCTAACCCCTACCCTAACCCTAAAACGTACCCTAATCCTAACCCGTACACTAAACCGAGCCCTAACCCTAACTCAAACCCTAACCCTAACCCATACCCTACGCCGTACCCGAACCCCTCCCCGAACCCGTACCCTAAGCCGTACCCTAAGCCTAACCCTAAGCCTAACCCTAACCCTAGGCTACCCTTGACTGCTTCTGCCTCCAATAGATTTCCTAAGCACTAGTGTTTGAAGGAACAGCTTAAAAAGAGAATCCTAATGTGATTTCTTTATAATGGGTGTGTTCCTTATCTTATCCTAGTGTCTAAACTCTTCTCCATGGCTGGACCCCCAAATAATATTCCTTTACGTGCTAAGGGGTATCTAGAGAGTGGGATAGGTTTAATAACTACCCTAACCCTAACGCGTACCCTAACCCTAACCCCTACCCTAACCCTAACACGTACCCTAATCCTAACCCGTACCCTAAACCGAGCCCTAACCCTAACACTAACCCTAACCCTAACCCTAACCCATACCCTACGCCGTACCCGAACCCCTCCCCGAACCCGTAGCCTAAGCCGTACCCTAAGCCTAACCCTAAGCCTAACCCTAAACCTAGGCTACCCTTGACTGCTTCTGCCTCCAATAGATTTCCTAAGCACTAGTGTTTGAAGGAACAGCTTAAAAAGAGAATCCTAATGTGATTTCTTTATAATGGGTGTGTTCCTTATCTTATCCTAGTGTCTAAACTCTTCTCCATGGCTGGACCCCCAAATAATATTCCTTTACGTGCTAAGGGGTATCTAGAGAGTGGGATAGGTTTAATAACTACCCTAACCCTAACACGTACCCTAACCCTAACCCCTACCCTAACCCTAACACGTACCCTAATCCTAACCCGTACCCTGAACCGAGCCCTAACCCTAACACTAACCCTAACCCTAACCCTAACCCATACCCTACGCCGTACCCGAACACCTCCCCGAAACCGTACCCTAAGCCGTACCCTAAGCCTAACCCTAAGCCTAACCCTAACCCTAGGCTACCCTTGACTGCTTCTGCCTCCAATAGATTTCCTAAGCACTAGTGTTTTAAGGAACGGCTTAAAAACAGAATCCTAATGTGATTTCTTTATAATGGGTGTGTTCCTTATCTTATCCTAGTGTCTAAACTCTTCTCCATGGCTGGACCCCCAAATAATATTCCTTTACGTGCTAAGGGGTATCTAGAGAGTGGGATAGGTTTAATAACTACCCTAACCCTAACACGTACCCTAACCCTAACCCCTACCCTAACCCTAACACGTACCCTAATCCTAACCCATACCCTGAACCGAGCCCTAACCCTAACACTAACCCTAACCCTAACCCTAACCCATACCCTACGCCGTACCCGAACCCCTCCCCGAACCCGTACCCTAAGCCGTACCCTAAGCCTAACCCTAAGCCTAACCTTAACCCTAGGCTACCCTTGACTGCTTCTGCCTCCAATAGATTTCCTAAGCACTAGTGTTTTAAGGAACGGCTTAAAAACAGAATCCTAATGTGATTTCTTTATAATGGGTGTGTTCCTTATCTTATCCTACTGTCTAAACTCTTCTCCATGGCTGGACCCCCAAATAATATTCCTTTACGTGCTAAGGGGTATCTAGAGAGTGGGATAGGTTTAATAACTACCCTAACCCTAACGCGTACCCTAACCCTAACCCCTACCCTAACCCTAACACGTACCCTAATCCTAAACCGTACCCTAAACTGAGCCCTAACCCTAACACTAACCCTAACCCTAACCCTAACCCATACCCTACACCGTACCCGAACCCCTCCCCGAAACCATACCCTAAGCCGTACCCTAAGCCTAACCCTAAGCCTAACCCTAACCCTAGGCTACCCTTGACTGCTTCTGCCTCCAATAGATTTCCTAAGCACTAGTGTTTGAAGGAACAGCTTAAAAAGAGAATCCTAATGTGATTTCTTTATAATGGGTGTGTTCCTTATCTTATCCTAGTGTCTAAACTCTTCTCCATGGCTGGACCCCCAAATAATATTCCTTTACGTGCTAAGGGGTATCTAGAGAGTGGGATAGGTTTAATAACTACCCTAACCCTAACGCGTACCCTAACCCTAACCCCTACCCTAACCCTAACCCGTACCCTAATCCTAACCCGTACCCTAAACCGAGCCCTAACCCTAACACTAACCCTAACCCTAACCCTAACCCATACCCTACGCCGTACCCGAACCCCTCCCCGAACCCGTACCCTAAGCCGTACCCTAAGCCTAACCCTAAGCCTAACACTAACCCTAGGCTACCCTTGACTGCTTCTGCCTCCAATAGATTTCCTAAGCACTAGTGTTTCAAGGAACAGCTTAAAAAGAGAATCCTAATGTGATTTCTTTATAATGGGTGTGTTCCTTATCTTATCCTAGTGTCTAAACTCTTCTCCATGGCTGGACCCCCAAATAATATTCCTTTACGTGCTAAGGGGTATCTAGAGAGTGGGATAGGTTTAATAACTACCCTAACCCTAACGCGTACCCTAACCCTAACCCCTACCCTAACCCTAAAACGTACCCTAATCCTAACCCGTACACTAAACCGAGCCCTAACCCTAACTCAAACCCTAACACTAACCCATACCCTACGCCGTACCCGAACCCCTCCCCGAACCCGTACCCTAAGCCGTACCCTAAGCCTAACCCTAAGCCTAACCCTAACCCTAGGCTACCCTTGACTGCTTCTGCCTCCAATAGATTTCCTAAGCACTAGTGTTTGAAGGAACAGCTTAAAAAGAGAATCCTAATGTGATTTCTTTATAATGGGTGTGTTCCTTATCTTATCCTAGTGTCTAAACTCTTCTCCATGGCTGGACCCCCAAATAATATTCCTTTACGTGCTAAGGGGTATCTAGAGAGTGGGATAGGTTTAATAACTACCCTAACCCTAACGCGTACCCTAACCCTAACCCCTACCCTAACCCTAACACGTACCCTAATCCTAACCCGTACCCTAAACCGAGCCCTAACCCTAACACTAACCCTAACCCTAACCCTAACCCATACCCTACGCCGTACCCGAACCCCTCCCCGAACCCGTAGCCTAAGCCGTACCCTAAGCCTAACCCTAAGCCTAACCCTAAACCTAGGCTACCCTTGACTGCTTCTGCCTCCAATAGATTTCCTAAGCACTAGTGTTTGAAGGAACAGCTTAAAAAGAGAATCCTAATGTGATTTCTTTATAATGGGTGTGTTCCTTATCTTATCCTAGTGTCTAAACTCTTCTCCATGGCTGGACCCCCAAATAATATTCCTTTACGTGCTAAGGGGTATCTAGAGAGTGGGATAGGTTTAATAACTACCCTAACCCTAACACGTACCCTAACCCTAACCCCTACCCTAACCCTAACACGTACCCTAATCCTAACCCGTACCCTGAACCGAGCCCTAACCCTAACACTAACCCTAACCCTAACCCATACCCTACGCCGTACCCGAACACCTCCCCGAAACCGTACCCTAAGCCGTACCCTAAGCCTAACCCTAAGCCTAACCCTAACCCTAGGCTACCCTTGACTGCTTCTGCCTCCAATAGATTTCCTAAGCACTAGTGTTTTAAGGAACGGCTTAAAAACAGAATCCTAATGTGATTTCTTTATAATGGGTGTGTTCCTTATCTTATCCTAGTGTCTAAACTCTTCTCCATGGCTGGACCCCCAAATAATATTCCTTTACGTGCTAAGGGGTATCTAGAGAGTGGGATAGGTTTAATAACTACCCTAACCCTAACACGTACCCTAACCCTAACCCCTACCCTAACCCTAACACGTACCCTAATCCTAACCCGTACCCTGAACCGAGCCCTAACCCTAACACTAACCCTAACCCTAACCCTAACCCATACCCTACGCCGTACCCGAACCCCTCCCCGAACCCGTACCCTAAGCCGTACCCTAAGCCTAACCCTAAGCCTAACCTTAACCCTAGGCTACCCTTGACTGCTTCTGCCTCCAATAGATTTCCTAAGCACTAGTGTTTTAAGGAACGGCTTAAAAACAGAATCCTAATGTGATTTCTTTATAATGGGTGTGTTCCTTATCTTATCCTACTGTCTAAACTCTTCTCCATGGCTGGACCCCCAAATAATATTCCTTTACGTGCTAAGGGGTATCTAGAGAGTGAGATAGGTTTAATAACTACCCTAACCCTAACGCGTACCCTAACCCTAACCCCTACCCTAACCCTAACACGTACCCTAATCCTAACCCGTACCCTAAACTGAGCCCTAACCCTAACACTAACCCTAACCCTAACCCTAACCCATACCCTACACCGTACCCGAACCCCTCCCCGAAACCATACCCTAAGCCGTACCCTAAGCCTAACCCTAAGCCTAACCCTAACCCTAGGCTACCCTTGACTGCTTCTGCCTCCAATAGATTTCCTAAGCACTAGTGTTTGAAGGAACAGCTTAAAAAGAGAATCCTAATGTGATTTCTTTATAATGGGTGTGTTCCTTATCTTATCCTAGTGTCTAAACTCTTCTCCATGGCTGGACCCCCAAATAATATTCCTTTACGTGCTAAGGGGTATCTAGAGAGTGGGATAGGTTTAATAACTACCCTAACCCTAACGCGTACCCTAACCCTAACCCCTACCCTAACCCTAACCCGTACCCTAATCCTAACCCGTACCCTAAACCGAGCCCTAACCCTAACACTAACCCTAACCCTAACCCTAACCCATACCCTACGCCGTACCCGAACCCCTCCCCGAACCCGTACCCTAAGCCGTACCCTAAGCCTAACCCTAAGCCTAACACTAACCCTAGGCTACCCTTGACTGCTTCTGCCTCCAATAGATTTCCTAAGCACTAGTGTTTGAAGGAACAGCTTAAAAAGAGAATCCTAATGTGATTTCTTTATAATGGGTGTGTTCCTTATCTTATCCTAGTGTCTAAACTCTTCTCCATGGCTGGACCCCCAAATAATATTCCTTTACATGCTAAGGGGTATCTAGAGAGTGAGATAGGTTTAATAACTACCCTAACCCTAACGCGTACCCTAACCCTAACCCCTACCCTAACCCTAACACGTACCCTAATCCTAACCCGTACCCTGAACCGAGCCCTAACCCTAACACTAACCCTAACCCTAACCCTAACCCATACCCTACGCCGTACCCGAACACCTCCCCGAACCTGTACCCTAAGCCGTACCCTAAGCCTAACCCTAAGCCTAACCCTAACCCTAGGCTACCCTTGACTGCTTCTGCCTCCAATAGATTTCCTAAGCACTAGTGTTTTAAGGAACGGCTTAAAAAGAGAATCCTAATGTGATTTCTTTATAATGGGTGTGTTCCTTATCTTATCCTAGTGTCTAAACTCTTCTCCATGGCTGGACCCCCAAATAATATTCCTTTACGTGCTAAGGGGTATCTAGAGAGTGGGATAGGTTTAATAACTACCCTAACCCTAACACGTACCCTAACCCTAACCCCTACCCTAACCCTAACACGTACCCTAATCCTAACCCGTACCCTAAACCGAGCCCTAACCCTAACACGAACCCTAACCCTAACCCTAACCCATACCCTACGCCGTACCCGAACCCCTCCCCGAACCCGTACCCTAAGCCGTACCCTAAGCCTAACCCTAAGCCTAACCCTAACCCTAGGCTACCCTTGACTGCTTCTGCCTCCAATAGATTTCCTAAGCACTAGTGTTTTAAGGAACGGCTTAAAAACAGAATCCTAATGTGATTTCTTTATAATGGGTGTGTTCCTTATCTTATCCTACTGTCTAAACTCTTCTCCATGGCTGGACCCCCAAATAATATTCCTTTACGTGCTAAGGGGTATCTAGAGAGTGGGATAGGTTTAATAACTACCCTAACCCTAACGCGTACCCTAACCCTAACCCCTACCCTAACCCTAACACGTACCCTAATCCTAACCCGTAACCTAAACTGAGCCCTAACCCTAACACTAACCCTAACCCTAACCCTAACCCATACCCTACACCGTACCCGAACCCCTCCCCGAAACCATACCCTAAGCCGTACCCTAAGCCTAACCCTAAGCCTAACCCTAACCCTAGGCTACCCTTGACTGCTTCTGCCTCCAATAGATTTCCTAAGCACTAGTGTTTGAAGGAACAGCTTAAAAAGAGAATCCTAATGTGATTCCTTTATAATGGGTGTGTTCCTTATCTTATCCTAGTGTCTAAACTCTTCTCCATGGCTGGACCCCCAAATAATATTCCTTTACGTGCTAAGGGGTATCTAGAGAGTGGGATAGGTTTAATAACTACCCTAACCCTAACGCGTACCCTAACCCTAACCCCTACCCTAACCCTAACCCGTACCCTAATCCTAACCCGTACCCTAAACCGAGCCCTAACCCTAACACTAACCCTAACCCTAACCTTAACCCATACCCTACGCCGTACCCGAACCCCTCCCCGAACCCGTACCCTAAGCCGTACCCTAAGCCTAACCCTAAGCCTAACCCTAACCCTAGGCTACCCTTGACTGCTTCTGCCTCCAATAGATTTCCTAAGCACTAGTGTTTGAAGGAACAGCTTAAAAAGAGAATCCTAATGTGATTTCTTTATAATGGGTGTGTTCCTTATCTTATCCTAGTGTCTAAACTCTTCTCCATGGCTGGACCCCCAAATAATATTCCTTTACATGCTAAGGGGTATCTAGAGAGTGAGATAGGTTTAATAACTACCCTAACCCTAACGCGTACCCTAACCCTAACCCCTACCCTAACCCTAAAACGTACCCTAATCCTAACCCGTACACAAAACCGAGCCCTAACCCTAACTCAAACCCTAACCCTAACCCTAACCCATACCCTACGCCGTACCCGAACCCCTCCCCGAACCCGTACCCTAAGCCGTACCCTAACCCTAACCCTAAGCCTAACCCTAACCCTAGGCTACCCTTGACTGCTTCTGCCTCCAATAGATTTCCTAAGCACTAGTGTTTGAAGGAACAGCTTAAAAAGAGAATCCTAATGTGATTTCTTTATAATGGGTGTGTTCCTTATCTTATCCTAGTGTCTAAACTCTTCTCCATGGCTGGACCCCCAAATAATATTCCTTTACGTGCTAAGGGGTATCTAGAGAGTGGGATAGGTTTATTAACTACCCTAACCCTAACACGTACCCTAACCCTAACCCCTACCCTAACCCTAACACGTACCCTAATCCTAACCCGTACCCTGAACCGAGCCCTAACCCTAACACTAACCCTAACCCTAACCCTAACCCATACCCTACGCCGTACCCGAACACCTCCCCGAAACCGTACCCTAAGCCGTACCCTAAGCCTAACCCTAAGCCTAACCCTAACCCTAGGCTACCCTTGACTGCTTCTGCCTCCAATAGATTTCCTAAGCACTAGTGTTTTAAGGAACGGCTTAAAAACAGAATCCTAATGTGATTTCTTTATAATGGGTGTGTTCCTTATCTTATCCTAGTGTCTAAACTCTTCTCCATGGCTGGACCCCCAAATAATATTCCTTTACGTGCTAAGGGGTATCTAGAGAGTGGGATAGGTTTAATAACTACCCTAACCCTAACACGTACCCTAACCCTAACCCCTACCCTAACCCTAACACGTACCCTAATCCTAACCCGTACCCTAAACTGAGCCCTAACCCTAACACTAACCCTAACCCTAACCCTAACCCATACCCTACACCGTACCCGAACCCCTCCCCGAAACCATACCCTAAGCCGTACCCTAAGCCTAACCCTAAGCCTAACCCTAACCCTAGGCTACCCTTGACTGCTTCTGCCTCCAATAGATTTCCTAAGCACTAGTGTTTGAAGGAACAGCTTAAAAAGAGAATCCTAATGTGATTTCTTTATAATGGGTGTGTTCCTTATCTTATCCTAGTGTCTAAACTCTTCTCCATGGCTGGACCCCCAAATAATATTCCTTTACGTGCTAAGGGGTATCTAGAGAGTGGGATAGGTTTAATAACTACCCTAACCCTAACGCGTACCCTAACCCTAACCCCTACCCTAACCCTAACCCGTACCCTAATCCTAACCCGTACCCTAAACCGAGCCCTAACCCTAACACTAACCCTAACCCTAACCCTAACCCATACCCTACGCCGTACCCGAACCCCTCCCCGAACCCGTACCCTAAGCCGTACCCTAAGCCTAACCCTAAGCCTAACACTAACCCTAGGCTACCCTTGACTGCTTCTGCCTCCAATAGATTTCCTAAGCACTAGTGTTTGAAGGAACAGCTTAAAAAGAGAATCCTAATGTGATTTCTTTATAATGGGTGTGTTCCTTATCTTATCCTAGTGTCTAAACTCTTCTCCATGGCTGGACCCCCAAATAATATTCCTTTACATGCTAAGGGGTATCTAGAGAGTGAGATAGGTTTAATAACTACCCTAACCCTAACGCGTACCCTAACCCTAACCCCTACCCTAACCCTAACACGTACCCTAATCCTAACCCGTACCCTGAACCGAGCCCTAACCCTAACACTAACCCTAACCCTAACCCTAACCCATACCCTACGCCGTACCCGAACACCTCCCCGAACCTGTACCCTAAGCCGTACCCTAAGCCTAACCCTAAGCCTAACCCTAACCCTAGGCTACCCTTGACTGCTTCTGCCTCCAATAGATTTCCTAAGCACTAGTGTTTTAAGGAACGGCTTAAAAAGAGAATCCTAATGTGATTTCTTTATAATGGGTGTGTTCCTTATCTTATCCTAGTGTCTAAACTCTTCTCCATGGCTGGACCCCCAAATAATATTCCTTTACGTGCTAAGGGGTATCTAGAGAGTGGGATAGGTTTAATAACTACCCTAACCCTAACACGTACCCTAACCCTAACCCCTACCCTAACCCTAACACGTACCCTAATCCTAACCCGTACCCTAAACCGAGCCCTAACCCTAACACGAACCCTAACCCTAACCCTAACCCATACCCTACGCCGTACCCGAACCCCTCCCCGAACCCGTACCCTAAGCCGTACCCTAAGCCTAACCCTAAGCCTAACCCTAACCCTAGGCTACCCTTGACTGCTTCTGCCTCCAATAGATTTCCTAAGCACTAGTGTTTTAAGGAACGGCTTAAAAACAGAATCCTAATGTGATTTCTTTATAATGGGTGTGTTCCTTATCTTATCCTACTGTCTAAACTCTTCTCCATGGCTGGACCCCCAAATAATATTCCTTTACGTGCTAAGGGGTATCTAGAGAGTGGGATAGGTTTAATAACTACCCTAACCCTAACGCGTACCCTAACCCTAACCCCTACCCTAACCCTAACACGTACCCTAATCCTAACCCGTAACCTAAACTGAGCCCTAACCCTAACACTAACCCTAACCCTAACCCTAACCCATACCCTACACCGTACCCGAACCCCTCCCCGAAACCATACCCTAAGCCGTACCCTAAGCCTAACCCTAAGCCTAACCCTAACCCTAGGCTACCCTTGACTGCTTCTGCCTCCAATAGATTTCCTAAGCACTAGTGTTTGAAGGAACAGCTTAAAAAGAGAATCCTAATGTGATTCCTTTATAATGGGTGTGTTCCTTATCTTATCCTAGTGTCTAAACTCTTCTCCATGGCTGGACCCCCAAATAATATTCCTTTACGTGCTAAGGGGTATCTAGAGAGTGGGATAGGTTTAATAACTACCCTAACCCTAACGCGTACCCTAACCCTAACCCCTACCCTAACCCTAACCCGTACCCTAATCCTAACCCGTACCCTAAACCGAGCCCTAACCCTAACACTAACCCTAACCCTAACCTTAACCCATACCCTACGCCGTACCCGAACCCCTCCCCGAACCCGTACCCTAAGCCGTACCCTAAGCCTAACCCTAAGCCTAACCCTAACCCTAGGCTACCCTTGACTGCTTCTGCCTCCAATAGATTTCCTAAGCACTAGTGTTTGAAGGAACAGCTTAAAAAGAGAATCCTAATGTGATTTCTTTATAATGGGTGTGTTCCTTATCTTATCCTAGTGTCTAAACTCTTCTCCATGGCTGGACCCCCAAATAATATTCCTTTACATGCTAAGGGGTATCTAGAGAGTGAGATAGGTTTAATAACTACCCTAACCCTAACGCGTACCCTAACCCTAACCCCTACCCTAACCCTAAAACGTACCCTAATCCTAACCCGTACACAAAACCGAACCCTAACCCTAACTCAAACCCTAACCCTAACCCTAACCCATACCCTACGCCGTACCCGAACCCCTCCCCGAACCCGTACCCTAAGCCGTACCCTAACCCTAACCCTAAGCCTAACCCTAACCCTAGGCTACCCTTGACTGCTTCTGCCTCCAATAGATTTCCTAAGCACTAGTGTTTGAAGGAACAGCTTAAAAAGAGAATCCTAATGTGATTTCTTTATAATGGGTGTGTTCCTTATCTTATCCTAGTGTCTAAACTCTTCTCCATGGCTGGACCCCCAAATAATATTCCTTTACGTGCTAAGGGGTATCTAGAGAGTGGGATAGGTTTATTAACTACCCTAACCCTAACACGTACCCTAACCCTAACCCCTACCCTAACCCTAACACGTACCCTAATCCTAACCCGTACCCTGAACCGAGCCCTAACCCTAACACTAACCCTAACCCTAACCCTAACCCATACCCTACGCCGTACCCGAACACCTCCCCGAAACCGTACCCTAAGCCGTACCCTAAGCCTAACCCTAAGCCTAACCCTAACCCTAGGCTACCCTTGACTGCTTCTGCCTCCAATAGATTTCCTAAGCACTAGTGTTTTAAGGAACGGCTTAAAAACAGAATCCTAATGTGATTTCTTTATAATGGGTGTGTTCCTTATCTTATCCTAGTGTCTAAACTCTTCTCCATGGCTGGACCCCCAAATAATATTCCTTTACGTGCTAAGGGGTATCTAGAGAGTGGGATAGGTTTAATAACTACCCTAACCCTAACACGTACCCTAACCCTAACCCCTACCCTAACCCTAACACGTACCCTAATCCTAACCCGTACCCTAAACTGAGCCCTAACCCTAACACTAACCCTAACCCTAACCCTAACCCATACCCTACACCGTACCCGAACCCCTCCCCGAAACCATACCCTAAGCCGTACCCTAAGCCTAACCCTAAGCCTAACCCTAACCCTAGGCTACCCTTGACTGCTTCTGCCTCCAATAGATTTCCTAAGCACTAGTGTTTGAAGGAACAGCTTAAAAAGAGAATCCTAATGTGATTTCTTTATAATGGGTGTGTTCCTTATCTTATCCTAGTGTCTAAACTCTTCTCCATGGCTGGACCCCCAAATAATATTCCTTTACGTGCTAAGGGGTATCTAGAGAGTGGGATAGGTTTAATAACTACCCTAACCCTAACACGTACCCTAACCCTAACCCCTACCCTAACCCTAACACGTACCCTAATCCTAACCCGTACCCTGAACCGAGCCCTAACCCTAACACTAACCCTAACCCTAACCCTAACCCATACCCTACGCCGTACCCGAACCCCTCCCCGAACCCGTACCCTAAGCCGTACCCTAACCCTAACCCTAAGCCTAACCCTAACCCTAGGCTACCCTTGACTGCTTCTGCCTCCAATAGATTTCCTAAGCACTAGTGTTTTAAGGAACGGCTTAAAAACAGAATCCTAATGTGATTTCTTTATAATGGGTGTGTTCCTTATCTTATCCTAGTGTCTAAACTCTTCTCCATGGCTGGACCCCCAAATAATATTCCTTTACGTGCTAAGGGGTATCTAGAGAGTGGGATAGGTTTAATAACTACCCTAACCCTAACGCGTACCCTAACCCTAACCCCTAACCTAACCCTAACCCGTACCCTAATCCTAACCCGTACCCTAAACTGAGCCCTAACCCTAACACTAACCCTAACCCTAACCCTAACCCATACCCTACACCGTACCCGAACCCCTCCCCGAAACCGTACCCTAAGCCGTACCCTAAGCCTAACCCTAAGCCTAACCCTAACCCTAGGCTACCCTTGACTGCTTCTGCCTCCAATAGATTTCCTAAGCACTAGTGTTTCAAGGAACAGCTTAAAAAGAGAATCCTAATGTGATTTCTTTATAATGGGTGTGTTCCTTATCTTATCCTAGTGTCTAAACTCTTCTCCATGGCTGGACCCCCAAATAATATTCCTTTACGTGCTAAGGGGTATCTAGAGAGTGGGATAGGTTTAATAACTACCCTAACCCTAACGCGTACCCTAACCCTAACCCCTACCCTAACCCTAAAACGTACCCTAATCCTAACCCGTACACTAAACCGAGCCCTAACCCTAACTCAAACCCTAACCCTAACCCATACCCTACGCCGTACCCGAACCCCTCCCCGAACCCGTACCCTAAGCCGTACCCTAAGCCTAACCCTAAGCCTAACCCTAACCCTAGGCTACCCTTGACTGCTTCTGCCTCCAATAGATTTCCTAAGCACTAGTGTTTGAAGGAACAGCTTAAAAAGAGAATCCTAATGTGATTTCTTTATAATGGGTGTGTTCCTTATCTTATCCTAGTGTCTAAACTCTTCTCCATGGCTGGACCCCCAAATAATATTCCTTTACGTGCTAAGGGGTATCTAGAGAGTGGGATAGGTTTAATAACTACCCTAACCCTAACGCGTACCCTAACCCTAACCCCTACCCTAACCCTAACACGTACCGTAATCCTAACCCGTACCCTAAACCGAGCCCTAACCCTAACACTAACCCTAACCCTAACCCTAACCCATACCCTACGCCGTACCCGAACCCCTCCCCGAACCCGTAGCCTAAGCCGTACCCTAAGCCTAACCCTAAGCCTAACCCTAAACCTAGGCTACCCTTGACTGCTTCTGCCTCCAATAGATTTCCTAAGCACTAGTGTTTGAAGGAACAGCTTAAAAAGAGAATCCTAATGTGATTTCTTTATAATGGGTGTGTTCCTTATCTTATCCTAGTGTCTAAACTCTTCTCCATGGCTGGACCCCCAAATAATATTCCTTTACGTGCTAAGGGGTATCTAGAGAGTGGGATAGGTTTAATAACTACCCTAACCCTAACACGTACCCTAACCCTAACCCCTACCCTAACCCTAACACGTACCCTAATCCTAACCCGTACCCTGAACCGAGCCCTAACCCTAACACTAACCCTAACCCTAACCCTAACCCATACCCTACGCCGTACCCGAACACCTCCCCGAAACCGTACCCTAAGCCGTACCCTAAGCCTAACCCTAAGCCTAACCCTAACCCTAGGCTACCCTTGACTGCTTCTGCCTCCAATAGATTTCCTAAGCACTAGTGTTTGAAGGAACAGCTTAAAAACAGAATCCTAATGTGATTTCTTTATAATGGGTGTGTTCCTTATCTTATCCTAGTGTCTAAACTCTTCTCCATGGCTGGACCCCCAAATAATATTCCTTTACGTGCTAAGGGGTATCTAGAGAGTGGGATAGGTTTAATAACTACCCTAACCCTAACGCGTACCCTAACCCTAACCCCTACCCTAACCCTAACCCGTACCCTAATCCTAACCCGTACCCTAAACCGAGCCCTAACCCTAACACTAACCCTAACCCTAACCCTAACCCATACCCTACGCCGTACCCGAACCCCTCCCCGAACCCGTACCCTAAGCCGTACCCTAAGCCTAACCCTAAGCCTAACACTAACCCTAGGCTACCCTTGACTGCTTCTGCCTCCAATAGATTTCCTAAGCACTAGTGTTTGAAGGAACAGCTTAAAAAGAGAATCCTAATGTGATTTCTTTATAATGGGTGTGTTCCTTATCTTATCCTAGTGTCTAAACTCTTCTCCATGGCTGGACCCCCAAATAATATTCCTTTACATGCTAAGGGGTATCTAGAGAGTGAGATAGGTTTAATAACTACCCTAACCCTAACGCGTACCCTAACCCTAACCCCTACCCTAACCCTAACACGTACCCTAATCCTAACCCGTACCCTGAACCGAGCCCTAACCCTAACACTAACCCTAACCCTAACCCTAACCCATACCCTACGCCGTACCCGAACACCTCCCCGAACCTGTACCCTAAGCCGTACCCTAAGCCTAACCCTAAGCCTAACCCTAACCCTAGGCTACCCTTGACTGCTTCTGCCTCCAATAGATTTCCTAAGCACTAGTGTTTTAAGGAACGGCTTAAAAAGAGAATCCTAATGTGATTTCTTTATAATGGGTGTGTTCCTTATCTTATCCTAGTGTCTAAACTCTTCTCCATGGCTGGACCCCCAAATAATATTCCTTTACGTGCTAAGGGGTATCTAGAGAGTGGGATAGGTTTAATAACTACCCTAACCCTAACACGTACCCTAACCCTAACCCCTACCCTAACCCTAACACGTACCCTAATCCTAACCCGTACCCTAAACCGAGCCCTAACCCTAACACGAACCCTAACCCTAACCCTAACCCATACCCTACGCCGTACCCGAACCCCTCCCCGAACCCGTACCCTAAGCCGTACCCTAAGCCTAACCCTAAGCCTAACCCTAACCCTAGGCTACCCTTGACTGCTTCTGCCTCCAATAGATTTCCTAAGCACTAGTGTTTTAAGGAACGGCTTAAAAACAGAATCCTAATGTGATTTCTTTATAATGGGTGTGTTCCTTATCTTATCCTACTGTCTAAACTCTTCTCCATGGCTGGACCCCCAAATAATATTCCTTTACGTGCTAAGGGGTATCTAGAGAGTGGGATAGGTTTAATAACTACCCTAACCCTAACGCGTACCCTAACCCTAACCCCTACCCTAACCCTAACACGTACCCTAATCCTAACCCGTAACCTAAACTGAGCCCTAACCCTAACACTAACCCTAACCCTAACCCTAACCCATACCCTACACCGTACCCGAACCCCTCCCCGAAACCATACCCTAAGCCGTACCCTAAGCCTAACCCTAAGCCTAACCCTAACCCTAGGCTACCCTTGACTGCTTCTGCCTCCAATAGATTTCCTAAGCACTAGTGTTTGAAGGAACAGCTTAAAAAGAGAATCCTAATGTGATTCCTTTATAATGGGTGTGTTCCTTATCTTATCCTAGTGTCTAAACTCTTCTCCATGGCTGGACCCCCAAATAATATTCCTTTACGTGCTAAGGGGTATCTAGAGAGTGGGATAGGTTTAATAACTACCCTAACCCTAACGCGTACCCTAACCCTAACCCCTACCCTAACCCTAACCCGTACCCTAATCCTAACCCGTACCCTAAACCGAGCCCTAACCCTAACACTAACCCTAACCCTAACCTTAACCCATACCCTACGCCGTACCCGAACCCCTCCCCGAACCCGTACCCTAAGCCGTACCCTAAGCCTAACCCTAAGCCTAACCCTAACCCTAGGCTACCCTTGACTGCTTCTGCCTCCAATAGATTTCCTAAGCACTAGTGTTTGAAGGAACAGCTTAAAAAGAGAATCCTAATGTGATTTCTTTATAATGGGTGTGTTCCTTATCTTATCCTAGTGTCTAAACTCTTCTCCATGGCTGGACCCCCAAATAATATTCCTTTACATGCTAAGGGGTATCTAGAGAGTGAGATAGGTTTAATAACTACCCTAACCCTAACGCGTACCCTAACCCTAACCCCTACCCTAACCCTAAAACGTACCCTAATCCTAACCCGTACACAAAACCGAGCCCTAACCCTAACTCAAACCCTAACCCTAACCCTAACCCATACCCTACGCCGTACCCGAACCCCTCCCCGAACCCGTACCCTAAGCCGTACCCTAACCCTAACCCTAAGCCTAACCCTAACCCTAGGCTACCCTTGACTGCTTCTGCCTCCAATAGATTTCCTAAGCACTAGTGTTTGAAGGAACAGCTTAAAAAGAGAATCCTAATGTGATTTCTTTATAATGGGTGTGTTCCTTATCTTATCCTAGTGTCTAAACTCTTCTCCATGGCTGGACCCCCAAATAATATTCCTTTACGTGCTAAGGGGTATCTAGAGAGTGGGATAGGTTTATTAACTACCCTAACCCTAACACGTACCCTAACCCTAACCCCTACCCTAACCCTAACACGTACCCTAATCCTAACCCGTACCCTGAACCGAGCCCTAACCCTAACACTAACCCTAACCCTAACCCTAACCCATACCCTACGCCGTACCCGAACACCTCCCCGAAACCGTACCCTAAGCCGTACCCTAAGCCTAACCCTAAGCCTAACCCTAACCCTAGGCTACCCTTGACTGCTTCTGCCTCCAATAGATTTCCTAAGCACTAGTGTTTTAAGGAACGGCTTAAAAACAGAATCCTAATGTGATTTCTTTATAATGGGTGTGTTCCTTATCTTATCCTAGTGTCTAAACTCTTCTCCATGGCTGGACCCCCAAATAATATTCCTTTACGTGCTAAGGGGTATCTAGAGAGTGGGATAGGTTTAATAACTACCCTAACCCTAACACGTACCCTAACCCTAACCCCTACCCTAACCCTAACACGTACCCTAATCCTAACCCGAACCCTAAACTGAGCCCTAACCCTAACACTAACCCTAACCCTAACCCTAACCCATACCCTACACCGTACCCGAACCCCTCCCCGAAACCGTACCCTAAGCCGTACCCTAAGCCTAACCCTAAGCCTAACCCTAACCCTAGGCTACCCTTGACTGCTTCTGCCTCCAATAGATTTCCTAAGCACTAGTGTTTCAAGGAACAGCTTAAAAAGAGAATCCTAATGTGATTTCTTTATAATGGGTGTGTTCCTTATCTTATCCTAGTGTCTAAACTCTTCTCCATGGCTGGACCCCCAAATAATATTCCTTTACGTGCTAAGGGGTATCTAGAGAGTGGGATAGGTTTAATAACTACCCTAACCCTAACGCGTACCCTAACCCTAACCCCTACCCTAACCCTAAAACGTACCCTAATCCTAACCCGTACACTAAACCGAGCCCTAACCCTAACTCAAACCCTAACCCTAACCCATACCCTACGCCGTACCCGAACCCCTCCCCGAACCCGTACCCTAAGCCGTACCCTAAGCCTAACCCTAAGCCTAACCCTAACCCTAGGCTACCCTTGACTGCTTCTGCCTCCAATAGATTTCCTAAGCACTAGTGTTTGAAGGAACAGCTTAAAAAGAGAATCCTAATGTGATTTCTTTATAATGGGTGTGTTCCTTATCTTATCCTAGTGTCTAAACTCTTCTCCATGGCTGGACCCCCAAATAATATTCCTTTACGTGCTAAGGGGTATCTAGAGAGTGGGATAGGTTTAATAACTACCCTAACCCTAACGCGTACCCTAACCCTAACCCCTACCCTAACCCTAACACGTACCCTAATCCTAACCCGTACCCTAAACCGAGCCCTAACCCTAACACTAACCCTAACCCTAACCCTAACCCATACCCTACGCCGTACCCGAACCCCTCCCCGAACCCGTAGCCTAAGCCGTACCCTAAGCCTAACCCTAAGCCTAACCCTAAACCTAGGCTACCCTTGACTGCTTCTGCCTCCAATAGATTTCCTAAGCACTAGTGTTTGAAGGAACAGCTTAAAAAGAGAATCCTAATGTGATTTCTTTATAATGGGTGTGTTCCTTATCTTATCCTAGTGTCTAAACTCTTCTCCATGGCTGGACCCCCAAATAATATTCCTTTACGTGCTAAGGGGTATCTAGAGAGTGGGATAGGTTTAATAACTACCCTAACCCTAACACGTACCCTAACCCTAACCCCTACCCTAACCCTAACACGTACCCTAATCCTAACCCGTACCCTGAACCGAGCCCTAACCCTAACACTAACCCTAACCCTAACCCTAACCCATACCCTACGCCGTACCCGAACACCTCCCCGAAACCGTACCCTAAGCCGTACCCTAAGCCTAACCCTAAGCCTAACCCTAACCCTAGGCTACCCTTGACTGCTTCTGCCTCCAATAGATTTCCTAAGCACTAGTGTTTTAAGGAACGGCTTAAAAACAGAATCCTAATGTGATTTCTTTATAATGGGTGTGTTCCTTATCTTATCCTAGTGTCTAAACTCTTCTCCATGGCTGGATCCCCAAATAATATTCCTTTACGTGCTAAGGGGTATCTAGAGAGTGGGATAGGTTTAATAACTACCCTAACCCTAACACGTACCCTAACCCTAACCCCTACCCTAACCCTAACACGTACCCTAATCCTAACCCGTACCCTGAACCGAGCCCTAACCCTAACACTAACCCTAACCCTAACCCTAACCCATACCCTACGCCGTACCCGAACCCCTCCCCGAACCCGTACCCTAAGCCGTACCCTAAGCCTAACCCTAAGCCTAACCTTAACCCTAGGCTACCCTTGACTGCTTCTGCCTCCAATAGATTTCCTAAGCACTAGTGTTTGAAGGAACAGCTTAAAAAGAGAATCCTAATGTGATTTCTTTATAATGGGTGTGTTCCTTATCTTATCCTAGTGTCTAAACTCTTCTCCATGGCTGGACCCCCAAATAATATTCCTTTACATGCTAAGGGGTATCTAGAGAGTGAGATAGGTTTAATAACTACCCTAACCCTAACGCGTACCCTAACCCTAACCCCTACCCTAACCCTAAAACGTACCCTAATCCTAACCCGTACACAAAACCGAGCCCTAACCCTAACTCAAACCCTAACCCTAACCCTAACCCATACCCTACGCCGTACCCGAACCCCTCCCCGAACCCGTACCCTAAGCCGTACCCTAACCCTAACCCTAAGCCTAACCCTAACCCTAGGCTACCCTTGACTGCTTCTGCCTCCAATAGATTTCCTAAGCACTAGTGTTTGAAGGAACAGCTTAAAAAGAGAATCCTAATGTGATTTCTTTATAATGGGTGTGTTCCTTATCTTATCCTAGTGTCTAAACTCTTCTCCATGGCTGGACCCCCAAATAATATACCTTTACGTGCTAAGGGGTATCTAGAGAGTGGGATAGGTTTAATAACTACCCTAACCCTAACACGTACCCTAACCCTAACCCCTACCCTAACCCTAACATGTACCCTAATCCTAACCCGTACCCTGAACCGAGCCCTAACCCTAACACTAACCCTAACCCTAACCCTAACCCATACCCTACGCCGTACCCGAACCCCTCCCCGAACCCGTACCCTAAGCCGTACCCTAACCCTAACCCTAAGCCTAACCCTAACCCTAGGCTACCCTTGACTGCTTCTGCCTCCAATAGATTTCCTAAGCACTAGTGTTTTAAGGAACGGCTTAAAAACAGAATCCTAATGTGATTTCTTTATAATGGGTGTGTTCCTTATCTTATCCTAGTGTCTAAACTCTTCTCCATGGCTGGACCCCCAAATAATATTCCTTTACGTGCTAAGGGGTATCTAGAGAGTGGGATAGGTTTAATAACTACCCTAACCCTAACGCGTACCCTAACCCTAACCCCTAACCTAACCCTAACCCGTACCCTAATCCTAACCCGTACCCTAAACTGAGCCCTAACCCTAACACTAACCCTAACCCTAACCCTAACCCATACCCTACACCGTACCCGAACCCCTCCCCGAAACCGTACCCTAAGCCGTACCCTAAGCCTAACCCTAAGCCTAACCCTAACCCTAGGCTACCCTTGACTGCTTCTGCCTCCAATAGATTTCCTAAGCACTAGTGTTTGAAGGAACAGCTTAAAAAGAGAATCCTAATGTGATTCCTTTATAATGGGTGTGTTCCTTATCTTATCCTAGTGTCTAAACTCTTCTCCATGGCTGGACCCCCAAATAATATTCCTTTACGTGCTAAGGGGTATCTAGAGAGTGGGATAGGTTTAATAACTACCCTAACCCTAACGCGTACCCTAACCCTAACCCCTACCCTAACCCTAACCCGTACCCTAATCCTAACCCGTACCCTAAACCGAGCCCTAACCCTAACACTAACCCTAACCCTAACCTTAACCCATACCCTACGCCGTACCCGAACCCCTCCCCGAACCCGTACCCTAAGCCGTACCCTAAGCCTAACCCTAAGCCTAACCCTAACCCTAGGCTACCCTTGACTGCTTCTGCCTCCAATAGATTTCCTAAGCACTAGTGTTTGAAGGAACAGCTTAAAAAGAGAATCCTAATGTGATTTCTTTATAATGGGTGTGTTCCTTATCTTATCCTAGTGTCTAAACTCTTCTCCATGGCTGGACCCCCAAATAATATTCCTTTACATGCTAAGGGGTATCTAGAGAGTGAGATAGGTTTAATAACTACCCTAACCCTAACGCGTACCCTAACCCTAACCCCTACCCTAACCCTAAAACGTACCCTAATCCTAACCCGTACACAAAACCGAGCCCTAACCCTAACTCAAACCCTAACCCTAACCCTAACCCATACCCTACGCCGTACCCGAACCCCTCCCCGAACCCGTACCCTAAGCCGTACCCTAACCCTAACCCTAAGCCTAACCCTAACCCTAGGCTACCCTTGACTGCTTCTGCCTCCAATAGATTTCCTAAGCACTAGTGTTTGAAGGAACAGCTTAAAAAGAGAATCCTAATGTGATTTCTTTATAATGGGTGTGTTCCTTATCTTATCCTAGTGTCTAAACTCTTCTCCATGGCTGGACCCCCAAATAATATTCCTTTACGTGCTAAGGGGTATCTAGAGAGTGGGATAGGTTTATTAACTACCCTAACCCTAACACGTACCCTAACCCTAACCCCTACCCTAACCCTAACACGTACCCTAATCCTAACCCGTACCCTGAACCGAGCCCTAACCCTAACACTAACCCTAACCCTAACCCTAACCCATACCCTACGCCGTACCCGAACACCTCCCCGAAACCGTACCCTAAGCCGTACCCTAAGCCTAACCCTAAGCCTAACCCTAACCCTAGGCTACCCTTGACTGCTTCTGCCTCCAATAGATTTCCTAAGCACTAGTGTTTTAAGGAACGGCTTAAAAACAGAATCCTAATGTGATTTCTTTATAATGGGTGTGTTCCTTATCTTATCCTAGTGTCTAAACTCTTCTCCATGGCTGGACCCCCAAATAATATTCCTTTACGTGCTAAGGGGTATCTAGAGAGTGGGATAGGTTTAATAACTACCCTAACCCTAACACGTACCCTAACCCTAACCCCTACCCTAACCCTAACACGTACCCTAATCCTAACCCGAACCCTAAACTGAGCCCTAACCCTAACACTAACCCTAACCCTAACCCTAACCCATACCCTACACCGTACCCGAACCCCTCCCCGAAACCGTACCCTAAGCCGTACCCTAAGCCTAACCCTAAGCCTAACCCTAACCCTAGGCTACCCTTGACTGCTTCTGCCTCCAATAGATTTCCTAAGCACTAGTGTTTCAAGGAACAGCTTAAAAAGAGAATCCTAATGTGATTTCTTTATAATGGGTGTGTTCCTTATCTTATCCTAGTGTCTAAACTCTTCTCCATGGCTGGACCCCCAAATAATATTCCTTTACGTGCTAAGGGGTATCTAGAGAGTGGGATAGGTTTAATAACTACCCTAACCCTAACGCGTACCCTAACCCTAACCCCTACCCTAACCCTAAAACGTACCCTAATCCTAACCCGTACACTAAACCGAGCCCTAACCCTAACTCAAACCCTAACCCTAACCCATACCCTACGCCGTACCCGAACCCCTCCCCGAACCCGTACCGTAAGCCGTACCCTAAGCCTAACCCTAAGCCTAACCCTAACCCTAGGCTACCCTTGACTGCTTCTGCCTCCAATAGATTTCCTAAGCACTAGTGTTTGAAGGAACAGCTTAAAAAGAGAATCCTAATGTGATTTCTTTATAATGGGTGTGTTCCTTATCTTATCCTAGTGTCTAAACTCTTCTCCATGGCTGGACCCCCAAATAATATTCCTTTACGTGCTAAGGGGTATCTAGAGAGTGGGATAGGTTTAATAACTACCCTAACCCTAACGCGTACCCTAACCCTAACCCCTACCCTAACCCTAACACGTACCCTAATCCTAACCCGTACCCTAAACCGAGCCCTAACCCTAACACTAACCCTAACCCTAACCCTAACCCATACCCTACGCCGTACCCGAACCCCTCCCCGAACCCGTAGCCTAAGCCGTACCCTAAGCCTAACCCTAAGCCTAACCCTAAACCTAGGCTACCCTTGACTGCTTCTGCCTCCAATAGATTTCCTAAGCACTAGTGTTTGAAGGAACAGCTTAAAAAGAGAATCCTAATGTGATTTCTTTATAATGGGTGTGTTCCTTATCTTATCCTAGTGTCTAAACTCTTCTCCATGGCTGGACCCCCAAATAATATTCCTTTACGTGCTAAGGGGTATCTAGAGAGTGGGATAGGTTTAATAACTACCCTAACCCTAACACGTACCCTAACCCTAACCCCTACCCTAACCCTAACACGTACCCTAATCCTAACCCGTACCCTGAACCGAGCCCTAACCCTAACACTAACCCTAACCCTAACCCTAACCCATACCCTACGCCGTACCCGAACACCTCCCCGAAACCGTACCCTAAGCCGTACCCTAAGCCTAACCCTAAGCCTAACCCTAACCCTAGGCTACCCTTGACTGCTTCTGCCTCCAATAGATTTCCTAAGCACTAGTGTTTTAAGGAACGGCTTAAAAACAGAATCCTAATGTGATTTCTTTATAATGGGTGTGTTCCTTATCTTATCCTAGTGTCTAAACTCTTCTCCATGGCTGGATCCCCAAATAATATTCCTTTACGTGCTAAGGGGTATCTAGAGAGTGGGATAGGTTTAATAACTACCCTAACCCTAACACGTACCCTAACCCTAACCCCTACCCTAACCCTAACACGTACCCTAATCCTAACCCGTACCCTGAACCGAGCCCTAACCCTAACACTAACCCTAACCCTAACCCTAACCCATACCCTACGCCGTACCCGAACCCCTCCCCGAACCCGTACCCTAAGCCGTACCCTAAGCCTAACCCTAAGCCTAACCTTAACCCTAGGCTACCCTTGACTGCTTCTGCCTCCAATAGATTTCCTAAGCACTAGTGTTTGAAGGAACAGCTTAAAAAGAGAATCCTAATGTGATTTCTTTATAATGGGTGTGTTCCTTATCTTATCCTAGTGTCTAAACTCTTCTCCATGGCTGGACCCCCAAATAATATTCCTTTACATGCTAAGGGGTATCTAGAGAGTGAGATAGGTTTAATAACTACCCTAACCCTAACGCGTACCCTAACCCTAACCCCTACCCTAACCCTAAAACGTACCCTAATCCTAACCCGTACACAAAACCGAGCCCTAACCCTAACTCAAACCCTAACCCTAACCCTAACCCATACCCTACGCCGTACCCGAACCCCTCCCCGAACCCGTACCCTAAGCCGTACCCTAACCCTAACCCTAAGCCTAACCCTAACCCTAGGCTACCCTTGACTGCTTCTGCCTCCAATAGATTTCCTAAGCACTAGTGTTTGAAGGAACAGCTTAAAAAGAGAATCCTAATGTGATTTCTTTATAATGGGTGTGTTCCTTATCTTATCCTAGTGTCTAAACTCTTCTCCATGGCTGGACCCCCAAATAATATACCTTTACGTGCTAAGGGGTATCTAGAGAGTGGGATAGGTTTAATAACTACCCTAACCCTAACACGTACCCTAACCCTAACCCCTACCCTAACCCTAACACGTACCCTAATCCTAACCCGTACCCTGAACCGAGCCCTAACCCTAACACTAACCCTAACCCTAACCCTAACCCATACCCTACGCCGTACCCGAACCCCTCCCCGAACCCGTACCCTAAGCCGTACCCTAACCCTAACCCTAAGCCTAACCCTAACCCTAGGCTACCCTTGACTGCTTCTGCCTCCAATAGATTTCCTAAGCACTAGTGTTTTAAGGAACGGCTTAAAAACAGAATCCTAATGTGATTTCTTTATAATGGGTGTGTTCCTTATCTTATCCTAGTGTCTAAACTCTTCTCCATGGCTGGACCCCCAAATAATATTCCTTTACGTGCTAAGGGGTATCTAGAGAGTGGGATAGGTTTAATAACTACCCTAACCCTAACGCGTACCCTAACCCTAACCCCTAACCTAACCCTAACCCGTACCCTAATCCTAACCCGTACCCTAAACTGAGCCCTAACCCTAACACTAACCCTAACCCTAACCCTAACCCATACCCTACACCGTACCCGAACCCCTCCCCGAAACCGTACCCTAAGCCGTACCCTAAGCCTAACCCTAAGCCTAACCCTAACCCTAGGCTACCCTTGACTGCTTCTGCCTCCAATAGATTTCCTAAGCACTAGTGTTTCAAGGAACAGCTTAAAAAGAGAATCCTAATGTGATTTCTTTATAATGGGTGTGTTCCTTATCTTATCCTAGTGTCTAAACTCTTCTCCATGGCTGGACCCCCAAATAATATTCCTTTACGTGCTAAGAGGTATCTAGAGAGTGGGATAGGTTTAATAACTACCCTAACCCTAACGCGTACCCTAACCCTAACCCCTACCCTAACCCTAAAACGTACCCTAATCCTAACCCGTACACTAAACCGAGCCCTAACCCTAACTCAAACCCTAACCCTAACCCATACCCTACGCCGTACCCGAACCCCTCCCCGAACCCGTACCCTAAGCCGTACCCTAAGCCTAACCCTAAGCCTAACCCTAACCCTAGGCTACCCTTGACTGCTTCTGCCTCCAATAGATTTCCTAAGCACTAGTGTTTGAAGGAACAGCTTAAAAAGAGAATCCTAATGTGATTTCTTTATAATGGGTGTGTTCCTTATCTTATCCTAGTGTCTAAACTCTTCTCCATGGCTGGACCCCCAAATAATATTCCTTTACGTGCTAAGGGGTATCTAGAGAGTGGGATAGGTTTAATAACTACCCTAACCCTAACGCGTACCCTAACCCTAACCCCTACCCTAACCCTAACACGTACCCTAATCCTAACCCGTACCCTAAACCGAGCCCTAACCCTAACACTAACCCTAACCCTAACCCTAACCCATACCCTACGCCGTACCCGAACCCCTCCCCGAACCCGTAGCCTAAGCCGTACCCTAAGCCTAACCCTAAGCCTAACCCTAAACCTAGGCTACCCTTGACTGCTTCTGCCTCCAATAGATTTCCTAAGCACTAGTGTTTGAAGGAACAGCTTAAAAAGAGAATCCTAATGTGATTTCTTTATAATGGGTGTGTTCCTTATCTTATCCTAGTGTCTAAACTCTTCTCCATGGCTGGACCCCCAAATAATATTCCTTTACGTGCTAAGGGGTATCTAGAGAGTGGGATAGGTTTAATAACTACCCTAACCCTAACACGTACCCTAACCCTAACCCCTACCCTAACCCTAACACGTACCCTAATCCTAACCCGTACCCTGAACCGAGCCCTAACCCTAACACTAACCCTAACCCTAACCCTAACCCATACCCTACGCCGTACCCGAACACCTCCCCGAAACCGTACCCTAAGCCGTACCCTAAGCCTAACCCTAAGCCTAACCCTAACCCTAGGCTACCCTTGACTGCTTCTGCCTCCAATAGATTTCCTAAGCACTAGTGTTTTAAGGAACGGCTTAAAAACAGAATCCTAATGTGATTTCTTTATAATGGGTGTGTTCCTTATCTTATCCTACTGTCTAAACTCTTCTCCATGGCTGGACCCCCAAATAATATTCCTTTACGTGCTAAGGGGTATCTAGAGAGTGGGATAGGTTTAATAACTACCCTAACCCTAACACGTACCCTAACCCTAACCCCTACCCTAACCCTAACACGTACCCTAATCCTAACCCGTACCCTGAACCGAGCCCTAACCCTAACACTAACCCTAACCCTAACCCTAACCCATACCCTACGCCGTACCCGAACCCCTCCCCGAACCCGTACCCTAAGCCGTACCCTAAGCCTAACCCTAAGCCTAACCTTAACCCTAGGCTACCCTTGACTGCTTCTGCCTCCAATAGATTTCCTAAGCACTAGTGTTTTAAGGAACGGCTTAAAAACAGAATCCTAATGTGATTTCTTTATAATGGGTGTGTTCCTTATCTTATCCTACTGTCTAAACTCTTCTCCATGGCTGGACCCCCAAATAATATTCCTTTACGTGCTAAGGGGTATCTAGAGAGTGGGATAGGTTTAATAACTACCCTAACCCTAACACGTACCCTAACCCTAACCCCTACCCTAACCCTAACACGTACCCTAATCCTAACCCGTACCCTGAACCGAGCCCTAACCCTAACACTAACCCTAACCCTAACCCTAACCCATACCCTACGCCGTACCCGAACCCCTCCCCGAACCCGTACCCTAAGCCGTACCCTAACCCTAACCCTAAGCCTAACCCTAACCCTAGGCTACCCTTGACTGCTTCTGCCTCCAATAGATTTCCTAAGCACTAGTGTTTTAAGGAACGGCTTAAAAACAGAATCCTAATGTGATTTCTTTATAATGGGTGTGTTCCTTATCTTATCCTAGTGTCTAAACTCTTCTCCATGGCTGGACCCCCAAATAATATTCCTTTACGTGCTAAGGGGTATCTAGAGAGTGGGATAGGTTTAATAACTACCCTAACCCTAACGCGTACCCTAACCCTAACCCCTACCCTAACCCTAACACGTACCCTAATCCTAACCCGTACCCTAAACCGAGCCCTAACCCTAACACTAACCCTAACCCTAACCCTAACCCATACCCTACGCCGTACCCGAACCCCTCCCCGAACCCGTAGCCTAAGCCGTACCCTAAGCCTAACCCTAAGCCTAACCCTAAACCTAGGCTACCCTTGACTGCTTCTGCCTCCAATAGATTTCCTAAGCACTAGTGTTTGAAGGAACAGCTTAAAAAGAGAATCCTAATGTGATTTCTTTATAATGGGTGTGTTCCTTATCTTATCCTAGTGTCTAAACTCTTCTCCATGGCTGGACCCCCAAATAATATTCCTTTACGTGCTAAGGGGTATCTAGAGAGTGGGATAGGTTTAATAACTACCCTAACCCTAACACGTACCCTAACCCTAACCCCTACCCTAACCCTAACACGTACCCTAATCCTAACCCGTACCCTGAACCGAGCCCTAACCCTAACACTAACCCTAACCCTAACCCTAACCCATACCCTACGCCGTACCCGAACACCTCCCCGAAACCGTACCCTAAGCCGTACCCTAAGCCTAACCCTAAGCCTAACCCTAACCCTAGGCTACCCTTGACTGCTTCTGCCTCCAATAGATTTCCTAAGCACTAGTGTTTTAAGGAACGGCTTAAAAACAGAATCCTAATGTGATTTCTTTATAATGGGTGTGTTCCTTATCTTATCCTAGTGTCTAAACTCTTCTCCATGGCTGGATCCCCAAATAATATTCCTTTACGTGCTAAGGGGTATCTAGAGAGTGGGATAGGTTTAATAACTACCCTAACCCTAACACGTACCCTAACCCTAACCCCTACCCTAACCCTAACACGTACCCTAATCCTAACCCGTACCCTGAACCGAGCCCTAACCCTAACACTAACCCTAACCCTAACCCTAACCCATACCCTACGCCGTACCCGAACCCCTCCCCGAACCCGTACCCTAAGCCGTACCCTAAGCCTAACCCTAAGCCTAACCTTAACCCTAGGCTACCCTTGACTGCTTCTGCCTCCAATAGATTTCCTAAGCACTAGTGTTTGAAGGAACAGCTTAAAAAGAGAATCCTAATGTGATTTCTTTATAATGGGTGTGTTCCTTATCTTATCCTAGTGTCTAAACTCTTCTCCATGGCTGGACCCCCAAATAATATTCCTTTACATGCTAAGGGGTATCTAGAGAGTGAGATAGGTTTAATAACTACCCTAACCCTAACGCGTACCCTAACCCTAACCCCTACCCTAACCCTAAAACGTACCCTAATCCTAACCCGTACACAAAACCGAGCCCTAACCCTAACTCAAACCCTAACCCTAACCCTAACCCATACCCTACGCCGTACCCGAACCCCTCCCCGAACCCGTACCCTAAGCCGTACCCTAACCCTAACCCTAAGCCTAACCCTAACCCTAGGCTACCCTTGACTGCTTCTGCCTCCAATAGATTTCCTAAGCACTAGTGTTTGAAGGAACAGCTTAAAAAGAGAATCCTAATGTGATTTCTTTATAATGGGTGTGTTCCTTATCTTATCCTAGTGTCTAAACTCTTCTCCATGGCTGGACCCCCAAATAATATACCTTTACGTGCTAAGGGGTATCTAGAGAGTGGGATAGGTTTAATAACTACCCTAACACTAACACGTACCCTAACCCTAACCCCTACCCTAACCCTAACACGTACCCTAATCCTAACCCGTACCCTGAACCGAGCCCTAACCCTAACACTAACCCTAACCCTAACCCTAACCCATACCCTACGCCGTACCCGAACCCCTCCCCGAACCCGTACCCTAAGCCGTACCCTAACCCTAACCCTAAGCCTAACCCTAACCCTAGGCTACCCTTGACTGCTTCTGCCTCCAATAGATTTCCTAAGCACTAGTGTTTTAAGGAACGGCTTAAAAACAGAATCCTAATGTGATTTCTTTATAATGGGTGTGTTCCTTATCTTATCCTAGTGTCTAAACTCTTCTCCATGGCTGGACCCCCAAATAATATTCCTTTACGTGCTAAGGGGTATCTAGAGAGTGGGATAGGTTTAATAACTACCCTAACCCTAACGCGTACCCTAACCCTAACCCCTAACCTAACCCTAACCCGTACCCTAATCCTAACCCGTACCCTAAACTGAGCCCTAACCCTAACACTAACCCTAACCCTAACCCTAACCCATACCCTACACCGTACCCGAACCCCTCCCCGAAACCGTACCCTAAGCCGTACCCTAAGCCTAACCCTAAGCCTAACCCTAACCCTAGGCTACCCTTGACTGCTTCTGCCTCCAATAGATTTCCTAAGCACTAGTGTTTCAAGGAACAGCTTAAAAAGAGAATCCTAATGTGATTTCTTTATAATGGGTGTGTTCCTTATCTTATCCTAGTGTCTAAACTCTTCTCCATGGCTGGACCCCCAAATAATATTCCTTTACGTGCTAAGAGGTATCTAGAGAGTGGGATAGGTTTAATAACTACCCTAACCCTAACGCGTACCCTAACCCTAACCCCTACCCTAACCCTAAAACGTACCCTAATCCTAACCCGTACACTAAACCGAGCCCTAACCCTAACTCAAACCCTAACCCTAACCCATACCCTACGCCGTACCCGAACCCCTCCCCGAACCCGTACCCTAAGCCGTACCCTAAGCCTAACCCTAAGCCTAACCCTAACCCTAGGCTACCCTTGACTGCTTCTGCCTCCAATAGATTTCCTAAGCACTAGTGTTTGAAGGAACAGCTTAAAAAGAGAATCCTAATGTGATTTCTTTATAATGGGTGTGTTCCTTATCTTATCCTAGTGTCTAAACTCTTCTCCATGGCTGGACCCCCAAATAATATTCCTTTACGTGCTAAGGGGTATCTAGAGAGTGGGATAGGTTTAATAACTACCCTAACCCTAACGCGTACCCTAACCCTAACCCCTACCCTAACCCTAACACGTACCCTAATCCTAACCCGTACCCTAAACCGAGCCCTAACCCTAACACTAACCCTAACCCTAACCCTAACCCATACCCTACGCCGTACCCGAACCCCTCCCCGAACCCGTAGCCTAAGCCGTACCCTAAGCCTAACCCTAAGCCTAACCCTAAACCTAGGCTACCCTTGACTGCTTCTGCCTCCAATAGATTTCCTAAGCACTAGTGTTTGAAGGAACAGCTTAAAAAGAGAATCCTAATGTGATTTCTTTATAATGGGTGTGTTCCTTATCTTATCCTAGTGTCTAAACTCTTCTCCATGGCTGGACCCCCAAATAATATTCCTTTACGTGCTAAGGGGTATCTAGAGAGTGGGATAGGTTTAATAACTACCCTAACCCTAACACGTACCCTAACCCTAACCCCTACCCTAACCCTAACACGTACCCTAATCCTAACCCGTACCCTGAACCGAGCCCTAACCCTAACACTAACCCTAACCCTAACCCTAACCCATACCCTACGCCGTACCCGAACACCTCCCCGAAACCGTACCCTAAGCCGTACCCTAAGCCTAACCCTAAGCCTAACCCTAACCCTAGGCTACCCTTGACTGCTTCTGCCTCCAATAGATTTCCTAAGCACTAGTGTTTTAAGGAACGGCTTAAAAACAGAATCCTAATGTGATTTCTTTATAATGGGTGTGTTCCTTATCTTATCCTAGTGTCTAAACTCTTCTCCATGGCTGGACCCCCAAATAATATTCCTTTACGTGCTAAGGGGTATCTAGAGAGTGGGATAGGTTTAATAACTACCCTAACCCTAACACGTACCCTAACCCTAACCCCTACCCTAACCCTAACACGTACCCTAATCCTAACCCGTACCCTGAACCGAGCCCTAACCCTAACACTAACCCTAACCCTAACCCTAACCCATACCCTACGCCGTACCCGAACCCCTCCCCGAACCCGTACCCTAAGCCGTACCCTAAGCCTAACCCTAAGCCTAACCTTAACCCTAGGCTACCCTTGACTGCTTCTGCCTCCAATAGATTTCCTAAGCACTAGTGTTTTAAGGAACGGCTTAAAAACAGAATCCTAATGTGATTTCTTTATAATGGGTGTGTTCCTTATCTTATCCTACTGTCTAAACTCTTCTCCATGGCTGGACCCCCAAATAATATTCCTTTACGTGCTAAGGGGTATCTAGAGAGTGGGATAGGTTTAATAACTACCCTAACCCTAACACGTACCCTAACCCTAACCCCTACCCTAACCCTAACACGTACCCTAATCCTAACCCGTACCCTGAACCGAGCCCTAACCCTAACACTAACCCTAACCCTAACCCTAACCCATACCCTACGCCGTACCCGAACCCCTCCCCGAACCCGTACCCTAAGCCGTACCCTAACCCTAACCCTAAGCCTAACCCTAACCCTAGGCTACCCTTGACTGCTTCTGCCTCCAATAGATTTCCTAAGCACTAGTGTTTTAAGGAACGGCTTAAAAACAGAATCCTAATGTGATTTCTTTATAATGGGTGTGTTCCTTATCTTATCCTAGTGTCTAAACTCTTCTCCATGGCTGGACCCCCAAATAATATTCCTTTACGTGCTAAGGGGTATCTAGAGAGTGGGATAGGTTTAATAACTACCCTAACCCTAACGCGTACCCTAACCCTAACCCCTAACCTAACCCTAACCCGTACCCTAATCCTAACCCGTACCCTAAACTGAGCCCTAACCCTAACACTAACCCTAACCCTAACCCTAACCCATACCCTACACCGTACCCGAACCCCTCCCCGAAACCGTACCCTAAGCCGTACCCTAAGCCTAACCCTAAGCCTAACCCTAACCCTAGGCTACCCTTGACTGCTTCTGCCTCCAATAGATTTCCTAAGCACTAGTGTTTCAAGGAACAGCTTAAAAAGAGAATCCTAATGTGATTTCTTTATAATGGGTGTGTTCCTTATCTTATCCTAGTGTCTAAACTCTTCTCCATGGCTGGACCCCCAAATAATATTCCTTTACGTGCTAAGGGGTATCTAGAGAGTGGGATAGGTTTAATAACTACCCTAACCCTAACGCGTACCCTAACCCTAACCCCTACCCTAACCCTAAAACGTACCCTAATCCTAACCCGTACACTAAACCGAGCCCTAACCCTAACTCAAACCCTAACCCTAACCCATACCCTACGCCGTACCCGAACCCCTCCCCGAACCCGTACCCTAAGCCGTACCCTAAGCCTAACCCTAAGCCTAACCCTAACCCTAGGCTACCCTTGACTGCTTCTGCCTCCAATAGATTTCCTAAGCACTAGTGTTTGAAGGAACAGCTTAAAAAGAGAATCCTAATGTGATTTCTTTATAATGGGTGTGTTCCTTATCTTATCCTAGTGTCTAAACTCTTCTCCATGGCTGGACCCCCAAATAATATTCCTTTACGTGCTAAGGGGTATCTAGAGAGTGGGATAGGTTTAATAACTACCCTAACCCTAACGCGTACCCTAACCCTAACCCCTACCCTAACCCTAACACGTACCCTAATCCTAACCCGTACCCTAAACCGAGCCCTAACCCTAACACTAACCCTAACCCTAACCCTAACCCATACCCTACGCCGTACCCGAACCCCTCCCCGAACCCGTAGCCTAAGCCGTACCCTAAGCCTAACCCTAAGCCTAACCCTAAACCTAGGCTACCCTTGACTGCTTCTGCCTCCAATAGATTTCCTAAGCACTAGTGTTTGAAGGAACAGCTTAAAAAGAGAATCCTAATGTGATTTCTTTATAATGGGTGTGTTCCTTATCTTATCCTAGTGTCTAAACTCTTCTCCATGGCTGGACCCCCAAATAATATTCCTTTACGTGCTAAGGGGTATCTAGAGAGTGGGATAGGTTTAATAACTACCCTAACCCTAACACGTACCCTAACCCTAACCCCTACCCTAACCCTAACACGTACCCTAATCCTAACCCGTACCCTGAACCGAGCCCTAACCCTAACACTAACCCTAACCCTAACCCTAACCCATACCCTACGCCGTACCCGAACACCTCCCCGAAACCGTACCCTAAGCCGTACCCTAAGCCTAACCCTAAGCCTAACCCTAACCCTAGGCTACCCTTGACTGCTTCTGCCTCCAATAGATTTCCTAAGCACTAGTGTTTTAAGGAACGGCTTAAAAACAGAATCCTAATGTGATTTCTTTATAATGGGTGTGTTCCTTATCTTATCCTAGTGTCTAAACTCTTCTCCATGGCTGGACCCCCAAATAATATTCCTTTACGTGCTAAGGGGTATCTAGAGAGTGGGATAGGTTTAATAACTACCCTAACCCTAACACGTACCCTAACCCTAACCCCTACCCTAACCCTAACACGTACCCTAATCCTAACCCGTACCATGAACCGAGCCCTAACCCTAACACTAACCCTAACCCTAACCCTAACCCATACCCTACGCCGTACCCGAACCCCTCCCCGAACCCGTACCCTAAGCCGTACCCTAAGCCTAACCCTAAGCCTAACCTTAACCCTAGGCTACCCTTGACTGCTTCTGCCTCCAATAGATTTCCTAAGCACTAGTGTTTTAAGGAACGGCTTAAAAACAGAATCCTAATGTGATTTCTTTATAATGGGTGTGTTCCTTATCTTATCCTACTGTCTAAACTCTTCTCCATGGCTGGACCCCCAAATAATATTCCTTTACGTGCTAAGGGGTATCTAGAGAGTGGGATAGGTTTAATAACTACCCTAACCCTAACGCGTACCCTAACCCTAACCCCTACCCTAACCCTAACACGTACCCTAATCCTAACCCGTACCCTAAACTGAGCCCTAACCCTAACACTAACCCTAACCCTAACCCTAACCCATACCCTACACCGTACCCGAACCCCTCCCCGAAACCATACCCTAAGCCGTACCCTAAGCCTAACCCTAAGCCTAACCCTAACCCTAGGCTACCCTTGACTGCTTCTGCCTCCAATAGATTGCCTAAGCACTAGTGTTTGAAGGAACAGCTTAAAAAGAGAATCCTAATGTGATTTCTTTATAATGGGTGTGTTCCTTATCTTATCCTAGTGTCTAAACTCTTCTCCATGGCTGGACCGCCAAATAATATTCCTTTACGTGCTAAGGGGTATCTAGAGAGTGGGATAGGTTTAATAACTACCCTAACCCTAACGCGTACCCTAACCCTAACCCCTACCCTAACCCTAACCCGTACCCTAATCCTAACCCGTACCCTAAACCGAGCCCTAACCCTAACACTAACCCTAACCCTAACCCATACCCTACGCCGTACCCGAACCCCTCCCCGAACCCGTACCCTAAGCCGTACCCTAAGCCTAACCCTAAGCCTAACACTAACCCTAGGCTACCCTTGACTGCTTCTGCCTCCAATAGATTTCCTAAGCACTAGTGTTTGAAGGAACAGCTTAAAAAGAGAATCCTAATGTGATTTCTTTATAATGGGTGTGTTCCTTATCTTATCCTAGTGTCTAAACTCTTCTCCATGGCTGGACCCCCAAATAATATTCCTTTACGTGCTAAGGGGTATCTAGAGAGTGGGATAGGTTTAATAACTACCCTAACCCTAACACGTACCCTAACCCTAACCCCTACCCTAACCCTAACACGTACCCTAATCCTAACCCGTACCCTGAACCGAGCCCTAACCCTAACACTAACCCTAACCCTAACCCTAACCCATACCCTACGCCGTACCCGAACCCCTCCCCGAACCCGTACCCTAAGCCGTACCCTAACCCTAACCCTAAGCCTAACCCTAACCCTAGGCTACCCTTGACTGCTTCTGCCTCCAATAGATTTCCTAAGCACTAGTGTTTTAAGGAACGGCTTAAAAACAGAATCCTAATGTGATTTCTTTATAATGGGTGTGTTCCTTATCTTATCCTAGTGTCTAAACTCTTCTCCATGGCTGGACCCCCAAATAATATTCCTTTACGTGCTAAGGGGTATCTAGAGAGTGGGATAGGTTTAATAACTACCCTAACCCTAACGCGTACCCTAACCCTAACCCCTAACCTAACCCTAACCCGTACCCTAATCCTAACCCGTACCCTAAACTGAGCCCTAACCCTAACACTAACCCTAACCCTAACCCTAACCCATACCCTACACCGTACCCGAACCCCTCCCCGAAACCGTACCCTAAGCCGTACCCTAAGCCTAACCCTAAGCCTAACCCTAACCCTAGGCTACCCTTGACTGCTTCTGCCTCCAATAGATTTCCTAAGCACTAGTGTTTCAAGGAACAGCTTAAAAAGAGAATCCTAATGTGATTTCTTTATAATGGGTGTGTTCCTTATCTTATCCTAGTGTCTAAACTCTTCTCCATGGCTGGACCCCCAAATAATATTCCTTTACGTGCTAAGGGGTATCTAGAGAGTGGGATAGGTTTAATAACTACCCTAACCCTAACGCGTACCCTAACCCTAACCCCTACCCTAACCCTAAAACGTACCCTAATCCTAACCCGTACACTAAACCGAGCCCTAACCCTAACTCAAACCCTAACCCTAACCCATACCCTACGCCGTACCCGAACCCCTCCCCGAACCCGTACCCTAAGCCGTACCCTAAGCCTAACCCTAAGCCTAACCCTAACCCTAGGCTACCCTTGACTGCTTCTGCCTCCAATAGATTTCCTAAGCACTAGTGTTTGAAGGAACAGCTTAAAAAGAGAATCCTAATGTGATTTCTTTATAATGGGTGTGTTCCTTATCTTATCCTAGTGTCTAAACTCTTCTCCATGGCTGGACCCCCAAATAATATTCCTTTACGTGCTAAGGGGTATCTAGAGAGTGGGATAGGTTTAATAACTACCCTAACCCTAACGCGTACCCTAACCCTAACCCCTACCCTAACCCTAACACGTACCCTAATCCTAACCCGTACCCTAAACCGAGCCCTAACCCTAACACTAACCCTAACCCTAACCCTAACCCATACCCTACGCCGTACCCGAACCCCTCCCCGAACCCGTAGCCTAAGCCGTACCCTAAGCCTAACCCTAAGCCTAACCCTAAACCTAGGCTACCCTTGACTGCTTCTGCCTCCAATAGATTTCCTAAGCACTAGTGTTTGAAGGAACAGCTTAAAAAGAGAATCCTAATGTGATTTCTTTATAATGGGTGTGTTCCTTATCTTATCCTAGTGTCTAAACTCTTCTCCATGGCTGGACCCCCAAATAATATTCCTTTACGTGCTAAGGGGTATCTAGAGAGTGGGATAGGTTTAATAACTACCCTAACCCTAACACGTACCCTAACCCTAACCCCTACCCTAACCCTAACACGTACCCTAATCCTAACCCGTACCCTGAACCGAGCCCTAACCCTAACACTAACCCTAACCCTAACCCTAACCCATACCCTACGCCGTACCCGAACACCTCCCCGAAACCGTACCCTAAGCCGTACCCTAAGCCTAACCCTAAGCCTAACCCTAACCCTAGGCTACCCTTGACTGCTTCTGCCTCCAATAGATTTCCTAAGCACTAGTGTTTTAAGGAACGGCTTAAAAACAGAATCCTAATGTGATTTCTTTATAATGGGTGTGTTCCTTATCTTATCCTAGTGTCTAAACTCTTCTCCATGGCTGGACCCCCAAATAATATTCCTTTACGTGCTAAGGGGTATCTAGAGAGTGGGATAGGTTTAATAACTACCCTAACCCTAACACGTACCCTAACCCTAACCCCTACCCTAACCCTAACACGTACCCTAATCCTAACCCGTACCCTAAACTGAGCCCTAACCCTAACACTAAACCTAACCCTAACCCTAACCCATACCCTACACCGTACCCGAACCCCTCCCCGAAACCATACCCTAAGCCGTACCCTAAGCCTAACCCAAAGCCTAACCCTAACCCTAGGCTACCCTTGACTGCTTCTGCCTCCAATAGATTTCCTAAGCACTAGTGTTTGAAGGAACAGCTTAAAAAGAGAATCCTAATGTGATTTCTTTATAATGGGTGTGTTCCTTATCTTATCCTAGTGTCTAAACTCTTCTCCATGGCTGGACCCCCAAATAATATTCCTTTACGTGCTAAGGGGTATCTAGAGAGTGGGATAGGTTTAATAACTACCCTAACCCTAACGCGTACCCTAACCCTAACCCCTACCCTAACCCTAACCCGTACCCTAATCCTAACCCGTACCCTAAACCGAGCCCTAACCCTAACACTAACCCTAACCCTAACCCATACCCTACGCCGTACCCGAACCCCTCCCCGAACCCGTACCCTAAGCCGTACCCTAAGCCTAACCCTAAGCCTAACCCTAACCCTAGGCTACCCTTGACTGCTTCTGCCTCCAATAGATTTCCTAAGCACTAGTGTTTGAAGGAACAGCTTAAAAAGAGAATCCTAATGTGATTTCTTTATAATGGGTGTGTTCCTTATCTTATCCTAGTGTCTAAACTCTTCTCCATGGCTGGACCCCCAAATAATATTCCTTTACATGCTAAGGGGTATCTAGAGAGTGAGATAGGTTTAATAACTACCCTAACCCTAACGCGTACCCTAACCCTAACCCCTACCCTAACCCTAACACGTACCCTAATCCTAACCCGTACCCTGAACCGAGCCCTAACCCTAACACTAACCCTAACCCTAACCCTAACCCATACCCTACGCCGTACCCGAACACCTCCCCGAACCCGTACCCTAAGCCGTACCCTAAGCCTAACCCTAAGCCTAACCCTAACCCTAGGCTACCCTTGACTGCTTCTGCCTCCAATAGATTTCCTAAGCACTAGTGTTTTAAGGAACGGCTTAAAAACAGAATCCTAATGTGATTTCTTTATAATGGGTGTGTTCCTTATCTTATCCTAGTGTCTAAACTCTTCTCCATGGCTGGACCCACAAATAATATTCCTTTACGTGCTAAGGGGTATCTAGAGAGTGGGATAGGTTTAATAACTACCCTAACCCTAACACGCACCCTAACCCTAACCCCTACCCTAACCCTAACACGTACCCTAATCCTAACCCGTACCCTAAACCGAGCCCTAACCCTAACACGAACCCTAACCCTAACCCTAACCCATACCCTACGCCGTACCCGAACCCCTCCCCGAACCCGTACCCTAAGCCGTACCCTAAGCCTAACCCTAAGCCTAACCCTAACCCTAGGCTACCCTTGACTGCTTCTGCCTCCAATAGATTTCCTAAGCACTAGTGTTTGAAGGAACAGCTTAAAAAGAGAATCCTAATGTGATTTCTTTATAATGGGTGTGTTCCTTATCTTATCCTACTGTCTAAACTCTTCTCCATGGCTGGACCCCCAAATAATATTCCTTTACGTGCTAAGGGGTATCTAGAGAGTGGGATAGGTTTAATAACTACCCTAACCCTAACGCGTACCCTAACCCTAACCCCTACCCTAACCCTAACACGTACCCTAATCCTAACCCGTAACCTAAACTGAGCCCTAACCCTAACACTAACCCTAACCCTAACCCTAACCCATACCCTACACCGTACCCGAACCCCTCCCCGAAACCATACCCTAAGCCGTACCCTAAGCCTAACCCTAAGCCTAAGCCTAACCCTAGGCTACCCTTGACTGCTTCTGCCTCCAATAGATTTCCTAAGCACTAGTGTTTGAAGGAACAGCTTAAAAAGAGAATCCTAATGTGATTCCTTTATAATGGGTGTGTTCCTTATCTTATCCTAGTGTCTAAACTCTTCTCCATGGCTGGACCCCCAAATAATATTCCTTTACGTGCTAAGGGGTATCTAGAGAGTGGGATAGGTTTAATAACTACCCTAACCCTAACGCGTACCCTAACCCTAACCCCTACCCTAACCCTAACCCGTACCCTAATCCTAACCCGTACCCTAAACCGAGCCCTAACCCTAACACTAACCCTAACCCTAACCCTAACCCATACCCTACGCCGTACCCGAACCCCTCCCCGAACCCGTACCCTAAGCCGTACCCTAAGCCTAACCCTAAGCCTAACCCTAACCCTAGGCTACCCTTGACTGCTTCTGCCTCCAATAGATTTCCTAAGCACTAGTGTTTGAAGGAACAGCTTAAAAAGAGAATCCTAATGTGATTTCTTTATAATGGGTGTGTTCCTTATCTTATCCTAGTGTCTAAACTCTTCTCCATGGCTGGACCCCCAAATAATATTCCTTTACATGCTAAGGGGTATCTAGAGAGTGAGATAGGTTTAATAACTACCCTAACCCTAACGCGTACCCTAACCCTAACCCCTACCCTAACCCTAAAACGTACCCTAATCCTAACCCGTACACAAAACCGAGCCCTAACCCTAACTCAAACCCTAACCCTAACCCTAACCCATACCCTACGCCGTACCCGAACCCCTCCCCAAACCCGTACCCTAAGCCGTACCCTAAGCCTAACCCTAAGCCTAACCCTAACCCTAGGCTACCCTTGACTGCTTCTGCCTCCAATAGATTTCCTAAGCACTAGTGTTTGAAGGAACAGCTTAAAAAGAGAATCCTAATGTGATTTCTTTATAATGGGTGTGTTCCTTATCTTATCGTAGTGTCTAAACTCTTCTCCATGGCTGGACCCGCAAATAATATTCCTTTACGTGCTAAGGGGTATCTAGAGAGTGGGATAGGTTTACTAACTACCCTAACCCTAATGCGTACCCTAACCCTAACCCCTACCCTAACCCTAACACGTACCCTAATCCTAACCCGTACACTAAACCGAGCCCTAACCCTTACTCAAACCCTAACCCTAACCCTAACCCATACCCTACGCCGTACCCGAACCCCTCCCCGAACCCCTACCCTAAGCCTAACCCTAACCCTAACCCTAAGCCTAACCCTAACCCTAGGCTACCCTTGACTGCTTCTGCCTCCAATAGATTTCCTAAGCACTAGTGTTTGAAGGAACAACTTAAAAAGAGAATCCTAATGTGATTTCTTTATAATGTATGTGTTCCTTATTTTATCCTAGTGTCTAAACTCTTCTCCATGGCTGGACCCGCAAATAATATTCCTTTACGTGCTAAGGGGTATCTAGAGAGTGGGATAGGTTTAATAACTACCCTAACCCTAACGCGTACCCTAACCCTAACCCCTACCCTAACCCTAACACGTACCCTAATCCTAACCCGTACCCTAAACCGAGCCCTAACCCTAACACTAACCCTAAACCTAACCCTAACCCATACCCTACACCGTACCCGAACCCCTCCCCAAACCCGTATCCTAAGCCGTACCCTAAGCCTAACCCTAAGCCTAACCCTAACCCTAGGCTACCCTTGACTGCTTCTGCCTCCAACAGATTTCCTAAGCACTAATGTTTGAAGGAACAGCTTAAAAAGAGAATCCTAATGTGATTTCTTTATAATGGGTGTGTTCCTTATCTTATCCTAGTGTCTAAACTCTTCTCCATGGCTGGACCCCCAAATAATATTCCTTTACGTGCTAAGGGGTATCTAGAGAGTGGGATAGGTTTAATAACTACCCTAACCCTAACGCGTACCCTAACCCTAACCCCTACCCTAACCCTAACACGTACCCTAATCCTAACCCGTACCCTAAACCGAGCCCTAACCCTAACACTAACCCTAACCCTAACCCTAACCCATACCCTACGCCGTACCCGAACCCCTCCCCGAACCCGTAGCCTAAGCCGTACCCTAAGCCTAACCCTAAGCCTAACCCTAACCCTAGGCTACCCTTGACTGCTTCTGACTCCAATAGATTTCCTAAGCACTAGTGTTTGAAGGAACAGCTTAAAAAGAGAATCCTAATGTGATTTCTTTATAATGGGTGTGTTCCTTATCTTATCCTAGTGTCTAAACTCTTCTCCATGGCTGGACCCCCAAATAATATTCCTTTACGTGCTAAGGGGTATCTAGAGAGTGGGATAGGTTTAATAACTACCCTAACCCTAACGCGTACCCTAACCCTAACCCCTACCCTAACCCTAACACGTACCCTAATCCTAACCCGTATCCTAAACCGATCCCTAACCCAAACACTAACCCTATCCCTAACCCTAACCCATACCCTACGCCGTACCCGAACCCCTCCCCGAACCCGTACCCTAAGCCGTACCCTAACCCTAACCCTAAGCCTAACCCTAACCCTAGGCTACCCTTGACTGCTCCTGCCTCCAATAGATTTCCTAAGCACTAGTGTTTTAAGGAACAGCTTAAAAAGAGAATCCTAATGTGATTTCTTTATAATGGTTGTGTTCCTTATCTTATCCTAGTGTCTAAACTCTTCTCCATGGCTGGACCCCCAAATAATATTCCTTTACGTGCTAAGGGGTATCTAGAGAGTGGGATAGGTTTAATAACTACCCTAACCCTAATGCGTACCCTAACCCTAACCCCTACCCTAACCCTAACACGTACCCTAATCCTAACCCGTACCCTGAACCGAGCCCTAACCCTAACACTAACCCTAACCCTAACCCTAACCCATACCCTACGCCGTACCCGAACCCCTCCCCGAACCCGTACCCTAAGCCGTACCCTAAGCCTAACCCTAAGCCTAACCCTAACCCTAGGCTACCCTTGACTGCTTCTGCCTCCAATAGATTTCCTAAGCACTAGTGTTTGAAGGAACAGCTTAAAAAGAGAATCCTAATGTGATTTCTTTATAATGGGTGTGTTCCTTATCTTATCCTAGTGTCTAAACTCTTCTCCATGGCTGGACCCCCAAATAATATTCCTTTACGTGCTAAGGGGTATCTAGAGAGTGGGATAGGTTTAATAACTACCCTAACCCTAACACGTACCCTAACCCTAACCCCTACCCTAACCCTAACACGTACCCTAATCCTAACCCGTACCCTAAACCGAGCCCTAACCCTAACACGAACCCTAACCCTAACCCTAACCCATACCCTACGCCGTACCCGAACCCCTCCCCGAACCCGTACCCTAAGCCGTACCCTAAGCCTAA